>NW_004524622.1:7716555-7739490 GCF_000260255.1 Octodon degus
CACAGGTATCCTCCCTCCTCAGCTTCCAAGTGCTGGGCTTAAAGGCCTGCACTACTACACCTGGCTTTGAGTATATTTTAGTTGGGTTCTTTGGGGAGACTTTTGCTGTTGCGTTGCAGGAGTTCTTTATATTATATTATGGATATTAGTTCCTTATCAGATAGATGACTGGTACACATTTTCTCCAGTCCATAGGATACATGTGTACTCTGTTGATAGTGTCCTTTGATGCACAAAAGTAACTCTATGATCTTTTGGGTTCATATCATAGAATGTATACCTCATCCAGTGCTCGGTCCTATTGGCAACACTATTGGAGGATTGGCGGGAATATGCCACCAAGTTGTCCCAGTAAGGGGTGAAGCTGGTGTTTCCCAACTTCTGCCTTGTATTGGTTGTAGAGGCCCTAAGTCTGTGGCGCTTCTGTGCTCCTGGCCTGCCCACCACATCAGATCAAGCAGATTCCGCAGGTGGGAGTAGCTCCAGCTTGCTTTGAGATGCTTTCACCTTTTTTTTTTTTTTTTTTTTTTTTTTTTTTTTTTTCCGGTTTCCTCAGCACAAGGAATCATTAGCAGCAAAGTCTCCCACGACACTCTGTACTAGGCGGTGTGCAAGGTCCTACACGGGAACCAGCACAAGCGCTGGAAGTTTTTAGAGACTAGAGTTGCAGATCAGCTTGAAGAACTATGACCCTGGGCCAGGGAGATGGCTCAGTGGAATAAGCGCTTCCCTGGCAAGTGCAAGGGCCTGAGTTCAATCCCTGGTCCCGCCAAAAAAAATAAAAAAGAAAAAGAAGAACTATGACCCTCAGAAGGACAAGTGCATCTTGGGCACCATCAGGCTGAAGTCCACGCCCCGCCCAAAGCTTTCCGCGTGCGTCCTTGGGGACCAGCAGCACTGTGATGAGGCCGTGGACATCCTCCACATGGACATCAAGGTGCTGAAGAAGCTCAACAAGAGCAAGAAGCTGGTTAAAAAGCTGGCTAAGAAGTATGATGCTTTTCTGGCCTCAGAGTCCCTGATCAAGCAGATCCCATGAATCTAGGACCTGGCCTCCATAAGGCAGGCAAGTTCCTGTCCCTGCTGACCCACAACAAAAACATGGTGGCCAAAGTGGATGAGGTGAAGTCCACGATCAAGTTCCAGTTGAAGAAGGTCCTGTGTCTGGCTGTGACTGTTGGTTATGTGAAGATGACAGATGACAAGCTTGTGTACAACACCCACCTGGCTGTCAACTTCCTGGTGTCATTGCTGAAGAAAAATTGGCAGAATGCCTGGTCCCTGTACATCAAGAGCACCACGGGCAAGCCCCAGCATCTGTATTACGATGCATCCTAATAAATGTCAGTGCCACCAAAAAACCCCCACAAAAATTACATAGTCAAAGTGCCTCAAAAAAAGGATGCACTCTTTAAATTAGGGTCCAATAAGCTTCATTGCATTTCGTCACACACCTCTGTGTGTGTGCATGCGCATGCGTTACTCAGGATTGAATCCATTACTTTCTCATTGAGCTACAATCCTAATTCCCCCTGCCCTGACACAGGGTCTCAGTAAGTCACTAAACTGATCAGTCTTGGCTCAAACTTTGATCCTCTTGCCTCAGCCTCCCAGATTACAGGCCTGCACCACTGTACCTAGCTTTATAACTTTTTTTTTGGCAGAACTGGGGATTGAACTCAGGCCCTTGTGCTTGCCAGGAAAGTGCTTATTCTACTGAGTCATCTCCCCAGCCCTAGCATTATAACTCTTAAATCTCTTTTAATTTATAGGTTGCCCAATTTTCTTGTCTGAATTTGTAGAAGAGGCTGTGCTGTTTTGAAAACCACATGCATATGCCACCATGCTTGCTCCTTTTTTTTCAGAACCGGGGATTGAACTCAGGCCCAAGCACTTGCCAGGCAAGCACTTATTCCACTAAGCCATCTCCCTGGTCCCACTTGCTCCTTTTTAATCCAGGAATATGCATGTTCAATGTGTTCATCACTGTTGTGCTACAGTATTTCTGTGAAGCCTCTTACGTTGGCTTAGCTCCCATGTTACACTTTTTTTTTTTCAGAACCAGGGATTGAACTCAGGCCCTTGTGCTTGCTCTACTGAACCATCTCTCTGGCCCCCTTTGCTTCCATGTTGAACTAAATCTGTTGGCTGTTTTCTTGCATTGGAGGAGAACTGTGGGCTTGTTCTAGGAGACACAGAGATGAGTTAGGAGTCAGGCCCTGCTACTAGAAAGCTTCAAGAAATAACATGGTGGCACACACATGTAGCCCTGGCTACTAGGGAGACTGAGGCAGGAAGACTGAGGCCAGCCTGGGGAATTTAACCAGACTGAGTCTCAAAATGAAAAATAAAAATGGCTGGGGACATAGCTCAGTAGCTCCTGATTCAGTCCCCTGTATCAATAATCATTCCAAGGTGTACCGAACAGGGGTCTTAGCATTCCCACCTCCCCTTTCCCTGTAATGGAGAAGTAAAACTTCAGACTAGGAGGCAGGGGCTTCCTGGGGAGCAATTTTTCTGTGATCTTAGCATCGGGGTGGTTTCAGGTTCTTTCTGTAAATGGATATGATGTGCAGCTTTACACACTCTGCTGTAACAACACTCGAGGGAAGTGTAGTTTCTCCTTAAGAGCCCTGAAACCACATCTTGGTCTCTTGCCTTAGGCCTCCATACACTCACACTCCTCCACTGTGTGTGTGTGTATGTGTGTGCACGTGCATATGCATAGAAAGCGCTAGTCTGATTTTCTCTGGCTTTGGAGCTCTTGTTTGCATACTTCTTGATGGTCTGAGGGAAGCTCTGTCTTTCCTTCAGGAAGTTGCATTTTCAGCCTGAGACGTGCCTTGACCCAGTTTTAAGGAGGTGATGGAGTGGTGTAGTCTCATTTTCCTTAGGAAGTTTATTGGCTTTGTCAGCCCCAAGTGCAGTAAACCAGCTGCATTTTCTCTACCTATTCTTGCTGGAGCCCAAGTCAAGCTGCGCCCGCCCCTCATTGCAGTGGTTCCCATACCCATCCCCCTGTCCCATGTATGGATGTGTGTACAGATGGATAAATGAGTGCATTTATGAGGCACTGGGACTTGAATCCACAGCCTTGACACTGACCAACATCCTTAACCTGTTTTTTTTTTTTTTTCTTTTCATTTTATATTTTGAGACAAGATCTCACTAAATCATTAATTGCCCAGGCTGGGACAGAACATGGGATCCTCTTACTGTAGCCTCTCAGAGTGCTGGGATTTCAGCAGTACACCACCAGGACTGGCTCCTGACCTTCTGGAATAGTCTTCCTCATCACTTTTTATTTTATTTTATATTTTATGTATTTGGTACTGGGTCTACAGTGTCTCACTACGTAGATTGGACTCATAGTAATTCTCCTGTTTTCAGCCTTCCAAGCACTGGGATTACAGGCATGCACCACCATGCCCAGTCTCAATTGTTGCCTCAGCGCGCCACAGGGGCAGGGCCAGCACGGCACACCAGGGGTCGAATCCCAGCACTGTGCTCTGCCTAAGCAGGCACTTTAGTCTGCTGAGCTATCTGGCTAGCCCTTCCTCATCACTTTAAAGTGTCATGAATATTTTTATCTTGACATTCCCTATCCTTCACCTCCTTTTCTCTTCACTTTGAGTCAACTAACAGTTGCTTGGTAAAGCTTCACTTTTCCATTTCAAAGGTAAACAAGAGTCTCTAGGTTTGTCTGTTTGGTTTCTGGTAAATTGAAGCAGGGTGCTGAAGAAGAACATAATAAAGAGAAACCAGACTGGAAGTGCTTTCTAAATAACCTTAAGGGGCTGGGGAGATAGTTCCAAGGTCTAAGCACCTGCCTGGCAAGCACAAGGACTGTGTTGTCCCTGAAACCTGGGGGTACACTGTGCTGGCCACTTAAATGGGGCATGGTGGTGCACACCTGTAATCCCAGTGCTGGGCAGGCTGAGATAGGAAGATCACTATGATTTTTTTTTTTTTTTCGGTACCAGGGATTGAACTCAGGACCCTGCACTTGCCAGGCAAGCGCTTATACTACTGAGCTATCTCCCTGGCCCAGGAAGATCACTATGAGTCTGAGCTACATAGCAAGACCTTGTACGAAGTAATTTTCTTTTTTTTGGTGGAACCAGGGATTGAACTCGGGCCCTTGCGCTTGCCAGGCAAGCGCTTATTCTATTTCACTCTCTCCCCGGCCCCAAATAAAATATTTTTAAACAATGAAAAAAAATTCAGCCTTAAATGACAAGGTTTGACTTTCTGAGTTAAGGGAAGGGAACTTTAGTTTATGAACTTTGATATGAAAGCAAATTTTTGAGGCAATTCGTCCAAGTTTTATTCTTACTCAGACATACGTTGTAACTGCTAGGTATGAATCCATCCAATTGACCAGATCAGCCATTTTGATGCAAGAAGAAGATGATTTTGGAGGTAGGAGCAAGTGGGCTGGCTGTCTAGTGGATCAGGACAGCAGCAAACAAGGCAAAGCACAGGGCTTTTAAGGTGTTTCGTGGGGGAGAGCTTGTGTGGGCTAGAACAGCTGAAGAAGAACTAATCTTGGCAGGGCTACCTGGTCTGTGGAGGACTTTCAATGTTAACAAAGAAGAGTTTCTGTGGTTTTCTGCACAGGTCAAAGTAGGGTGGGCCTGTTATGCAGTTTTGGCCAGGGGGAAGTGATCTAAGATCAGGGTATCGAAAGGGAAGTGTTGGGGGCAGGGTGCCTGGGAAACCTCGAGTCTTGACCCACCATTCCAGTTTCTATTTCATAGAAAAAAGGTGAAGAAATCATCTACCTACTTTCTGCTGACTGGAGGCATCAGGAGGCCATGATTCTTGAGATCAGGGCAAGGAGTTGTCTTTTGTTGAAGGGGTCTTGTTGGAGTAAGGCCTGGTAGGAGTACTCCGAGAGGAGCATTTGGCTAAAATTATGGGTTGCTAATCTGTTGACAGTATTGCAGATGAGGGAAACAAAGCAGGGGGATACCATGAGCATAATAGCAAGCCCTGTGAGGGACCCTAGAAGAGGAGTGAGCCAAGGGAAGATGGAGTTTTATATCCTATGGGGTGTGTGTGTATTCTTAAGGAAGAAGGCTCAGTGGGCCAAGTGCTTTCTTAGGCAAGCACAGGGGCAAGGGTTCAATCCCTGGTACTGCGTGCCACACTGACCCTGCCCCCAGGTGTGCCGAGCTGGCAATGGAGTCCGGGTGTGGTGGCGCATGCCTGTAATCCCAGCACTAGGCTTTTTTTTTTTTTTTTTTTTTAACCAGGGATTGAACTCAAATCCCAGCACTAGGGAGGCTGAAAACAGGAGGATCACTATAAGTCCAAGCTGTGTAGTGAGACCCTGTACAGAACAAAAAAAAAGGAAGAAGGCATCTTGAAACTTTGAGTCCATGTATCTGTTGAAATTAGGGATCATAGTCATTGGAGAGTACTGGAGGTGTAAGGGAATGCAAGGAAAGACTAAGGTGCCACACAGAAACATCTGTGTGTCTGTCTTGTGTTGCTTGTCTGCAGGTGTGTTGAATGAAGTGAGTTTGGTGCACGGGAGGCTAGTGGAGTTTCCTGGGGAATATGTGAGGTTGTGGGAAGAGGGGAGTTGTAAAAGAGAGAGAGATATTAATGTTTTAGGGGCTATTGGGTATTGGGGAATGTAAGGAAAGGCCATGGGATCTCTGAGGCACACCAGTGTAGGAATAGCATGTGTGGTGTGAGGGGGACAGGAAGTGTTTCAGAGTATGAGGTCCACAAGCGAAGGGGGAGGGAGGAGCTGGCTGTGCATTGAGATTAGGTTTATAGGATGAGCACTGTGGGGAGAGAGGCAAGAGAGACATGGAGCTTTTGGATGAGATCTCTCCCCGTGGGAGGTATGGAGTAGGATGAGCTTACAAGGATTTTTTTTTAGAACTGGGGATTGAACTCAGGTCCTTGTACTTGCCAGGCAAGCACTTATTTTACTGAGCTATCTTCCTGGTCCATTTTTTTTTCTTACATAAAAATCCAACTTTATTGAACATAGGAATAGATGGACTTTTTTTTTTTTTTTTTTTTTTTTAGGCAGGGAACACTTTTTATTCAAAACTCATCAGAGAATGGACAATTTGGGTCTGTGACAAAGCATTCATGTTTTAAAGCATAGGTCAGTAATTGAATGAGAGTATACACTGCTACATATGAATTAACTGATCAGACCACTTTTCAGTGTTTTAAGACAAAATAAGCTTCCCTGTAAAAGCAGCACCTTTGTGACATTCTTAATATTCCTCTCCTTCCTCCTCACCTTCTCCTTCCACAGAATCCACACCAACCTCCTCATAATCCTTCTCGAGGGCAGCCATGTCCTCCCGGGCCTCAGAAAACTCCCCTTCCTCCATCCCCTCACCCACGTACCAGTGAACAAAGGCACACGCTTGGCGTACATCAGATCAAACTTGTGGTCCAGGCGAGCCCAGGCCTCAGCGATAGCTGTGGTGTTGCTCAGCATGCACACAGCCCGCTGTACCTTAGCCAGGTCTCCACCAGGCACCACAGTGGGAGGCTGGTAATTAATGCCCACCTTGAAGCCAGTGGGACACCAGTCCACAAACTGGATGGTACGCTTGGTTTTGATGGTGGCAATGGCAGCATTGACATCTTTGGGGACCACATCACCATGGTACAACAGGCAGCAAGCCATGTATTTACCATGGCGAGGGTCACATTTCACCATCTGGTTGGCTGGCTCAAAGCAGGCATTGGTGATCTCTGCTACAGAAAGCTGTTCATGGTAGGCTTTCTCAGCAGAGATGACGGGGGCATATGTGGCCAGAGGGAAGTGGATACGGGGATAGGGCACCAGGTTGGTCTGGAATTCTGTCAGATCCACATTCAGGGCTCCATCAAATCTGAGGGAAGCAGTGATGGAAGACACAATCTGACCAATAAACCGATTCAGGTTAGTGTAGGTGGGGCGCTCAATATCGAGGTTTCTGCGACAGATGTCATAGATGGCCTCATTGTCTACCATGAAGGCACAATCAGAGTGCTCCAGGGTGGTGTGGGTGGTGAGGATGGAGTTGTAGGGCTCTACTACAGCTCTGGAGACCTGGGGGGGCTGGGTAAATGGAGAATTCGAGCTTGGACTTCTTGCCGTAGTCAACGGAGAGACGTTCCATCAGCAGGGAGGTGAAGCCAGAGCCAGTGCCCCTGCCAAAGCTGTGGAAAACAGACCTGTGCACTGGTCAGCCAATTTCCGAATTCGGTCCAAGACGAGGTCAATGATCTCCTTGCCAATGGTGTAGTGCCCACGGGCATAGTTGTTGGCAGCATCTTCCTTGCCTGTGATGAGCTGCTCAGGGTGGAAGAGCTGGCGGTAGGTACCAGTGCGCACTTCATCGATGACTGTGGGTTCCAGGTCTACAAACACTGCCCTAGGCACATGTTTGCCAGCACCAGTCTCGCTGAAGAAGGTGTTGAAGGAGTCGTCTCCGCCCCCAATGGTCTTGTCACTGGGCATCTGGCCATCGGGCTGGATGCCGTGCTCCAGGCAGTAGAGCTCCCAGAAGGCGTTGCCAATCTGGACACCGGCCTGGCCAATGCGGATGGAGATGCACTCACGCATGGCTGCTGCGTCGCGATCGCCGAGCAGACAGGGACGGGCGGAGGAGCAGCTGCTGCTTCTTACAGCGCGACTCTTAGGCGGTCGATGTAAGAGAACCTCTAGATGGACTTTCAAATGAATTATTTTTATTTTTAAAGCTATCTGATCTGTGGTAGAACTTACTAACTGGCATTACGTGAAGGTAATTATGAGTGAAGAGCAGTGTCTAGAGTCAACGGGGAATGGGCCTGTCTGAAGATGTCGTATAGGTCGGCCATCAACACCCACTATGGAGACTGTAGATCTAATATATCAACTTTATAACTCAGGAAGAACACTATATGTGGTGTCTGTGTCAGAAGGAAAAGCTTTACCTGAGATGTCCAGCAAGACTTGGGACTCTGACAAAGATACTTCGATGTGGGCCATGGACCCCAAGTTGTGTTGTTCCTCTTCAGGTGAAAGACCAAGCAGGTTAAGTATTGATGGGTCTGGCTGTAGTGAGTTTTCCTGTGAGGGTAGGAAATTGGATGACTTACCCGCTCTCTGGTGCACAGAGCAGTTGTACTTCCAATGACCCTTGAGCTTATAGATGGAACCAGGTCCCAGTGGCAACTGAAGGTTGGGGCAGGCACATGCCCGGTGTTCTCCTTTGTTGCACTTGAAACCGTGCCTCAAAGAGCTCAAGTGGTAGCAATGTTTAAGCTCAGTATTACCTTGTTAAGGTCCTACTTTGATGGGAGTGTCAAGTGTCACAACCAAAAGTTGGCACTTGTGCATAGTTAGTTTTGGTCTCTATTATTGAAGGCATGGAAAGTCAGGTTAAGTAAATTTCCCTGTGGGGTTTGAGGGCTGAGATCTGTCTTTTTAGCTTAGCATGAATGTCAAGAACAGACTGGGATATAAAATAAGAATTAATAGTTTTTTCTTCAGGAGAATCTGGGTCTGTATTAATATTTGATTAACAGATGATGAAATCTCTTTTGTTTAGGCATTTCTAAATGTAATGGTATATATATAAAATGTTTGTTAGAAAATTATCATTTGACTGATGACCTCATATTGGCTTGACATGAACCTCTTATTATAAATATCTGGAGTACAAGAGAAAGGCATGAATATATTTAATGTAAAAAAAACTTTGTCTTTTACCAAATTATTGGGGGTGTCTTTTAAGGAGATTATTGGGGCTCTCCATTGATGAACAAAGTTGGCCACCCTCTAGCCACCAATTAAGAGTCTTGTCTGACAATCTCTCCTCATTTTAATGATTTTTGTTTAATGATAAACTAATTTTGATATCATTTAGAGTAGCAGGTAACTCAAGAGAAGGCATTTTTTTTTTTTTTTTTTTTTTTGGGAGACCTGTACTTGCCTTCAGGGCACTTCTGGTTTGGCAGGAGTATCTGAACCAGTGCAACTTGAGCCTCATTGTTTTCTTAAGCAGGCACTTATGCAACTGAGCTAATGGGCAGGCCCCTGAGAAAGCATGCTTTTAAGTCTGTATTTTATAAACAGAGGAACATCTGTTGACAGAATGACAAATAAACACATACATGGGACACACATAAATGTCTTTACAAAATCAGAGTGCACTCAAATATATTTCTGGCGAGGTTAAATTATGGTGACTTTTTAAGTTTGTAACTAAGAGACTAGTCAGAACTTTTGTAGATCAATAAGCAGAGATCTCTTATAAGAAGAATTTGAAAAAAACATAAGAACCTCTTATTCATAATTATCAAGTTTGAGTGGGAACAAACAAACCAAGCAGAGTATAAGGATTAGTCACATCATAATAGAGGAGCACTGATAGCTCACAGTCCTAGACTTGCTGATCGGTAAGAAAGGTAGTAACGTTTATCAACTGAGACAAATTTATTTATACAGACATTTTTAGCTTTACATCTTGCAGTGGATGACCCGAGCAAGAGAATTCTTCTTTTCTTTTTTTCCTAAGGAAGGGATGGGAAGCTGTGACTCAGAATCTCTTTCTTGTGGTTGGCTGCAACAGAACTACCTGCTGAAGTGGCTGAGGGGCTGAGGGATGAGGAGAGTGAGGCAAGAAGGATGTGAGCAGGAGGCTTGGCTGGGAGTGTAGGAGAGATAAGGACTTGCATTTTGTTGGCTTCCATCCTTGAGTACCCCTTGCAGAGGGAGTGAGTACATCCAGCCGGGGAACAATGTGTTATTAGTTGTCCTTGGGTTGTACTTTACCCCAAATCTACTGAGAAAAGATTGTAGGTGTAAATTGGGAGGGGCAAGGACTATGAAGAATGCAGGACCAGCCAACAAAGGCGGAGGAGGGAGGGGGTAGAGGGTGTCTCCTCAGCCTCTGAAGGCTGAGAGGTCAGAAAGTGAACTAGGGGGCTGGGGAGATGGCTCAGTAGAATAAGTGCTTCTCTGGCAAGCGCAAGGGTCTGAGTTCAATCCCCAGTTCTGCCACAAAAAAAAAAAAAAAAAAAGTGAATTAGCATCTGTCGAGGGAGGGGCCGCTGCAGCCTGTGGCAGTGGCTGCAGCATGGGTGGCAGCAGCTCTGCTGGGCAGGGTTAGGGGAATCTGGGAATAAAGAGATCATTGGGGCAGGGTCAGATCAAGGTCTGGTGGGGGCCTTTGCTAATAGAATCTGTTGGGGATTACATGACAGGCACAGCTCAGGATGATTGGGTAGAGAAAAGAAAGTGAGGGCATAGGGGACCTAGGACAATTTCCCATTGCAGCAACAAAAGTTGTTTAACTCAATGAAGGTGTCATAATCAAGAGTTTCCTGGGGGGTGGGAGATAATCTCATTGTCCAATTTGTATTGTGGCCAGGCTGTTTGGCAGAGGAAAACTAAGCATTTGACTTTGAGGTTAGAGAAGCCAAAGGGGCCTCTAAGGACAGACTTAAGACAGTCTGGGACAGAAGAATAGTTCTGGGAAGCAGTTGAAGAGGAGTTACCCATGGTAGCAGAGAGACAGTGTAGGGAGAGGGAAAGTGAAAGGAGGCTGGAAGCAATGATCCTGTTGCAGGAGTTCCAAAAGGGATGTAGGACAAGGCCCTCCAAGCAGGAGTCCCTTGTCAGATAGGAGGCAGAGTGGTGGGAAGGAGTGGCTCAGCGTGTCATGGTGACTTTCGAGAAGATGGCCCAGGACCATCAGGCATAGAGCTGGGAGGCAAACTGTACAAATGAGAGACAGTCACACAGGGAGAAGTCAGGATGAAATAGAAAGTGAAAATGCAGAAGAGGACATCAGTGTCAGAGAAACCCTGGAAGGAACTCTGAAGGAATTTAGAAGCTAACCATTTTAGGCACGAGTCCAAGGAGTCACAGGGGAGAATGCTAGAGGCAGAGGCAAGTGAGTCATCCAGGAATGACATTTATCTTCAAGACATGTAGAGAAGGAAAGAGAAAATGAAACTACAGAAAGCAATCTTGTCTGGGCTAAAGTTGGGAGGGAGTGGTGAAGTGCAGAGAGTCCTGAGAGAGAAGTGGCCTTCTTTGTCTTCCCCCCCAAACAAGTTGGATAATGGGAGTGGTTTGTCTTTTAAGATAGGTTGAACAAGGGACTAAGGGACACTCAGTTTTAGGTGCCATGGGTGTTTAGGTCAGCAAGGGAGGTCTGAGGCTTGCAGTCTGCTTAGAAGAGCTGGTGGTGGACTGGGGCAATGGCCTGGTCAGGAGGGATGGGCAGAAGCCTTGGCATCCCTCTTGGGTTTTCGGCAACAAATGTTAGGTACAAACCCATGCAACTGAGCAGACCAGGCATTCTGGCACAAGAAGACTTATTGGAGGTATGAGAAAGGAGACTGACTGTCTAGTGGATCAAGGTAGCAATGAACAAGGCAAAGCACAGGGATTTTAAGGTGGTTTGTGGGGAGGGATTTTGGGGGCTGGAACAGCCAAGGGTGAACTAATCTTGGCAGGGCTTCCTGGTCTGTCGGGGGAGTTTGATGTTAACAAGGGAGAGTTTCTGTGGTTTTCTACCCAGGTCAAAGTCGGGCAGGCCTGTTCTGCAGTTTTGGCCAAGGGGAAGTGAGCTGAGGCCCGGATACAGAACGGGGATTGTTTGGGGCAGGCTGCCTGGAAAACCTCAAGTCCTGACCCATCAGTAAGCAGATGAATGAAACTGCTGGAACCACATTATCTGGGTGAAGAGGCTGTTTCTTGAGGCTTTGCATTGGCTGCTGACTTTGGGATGACCAGGCGAGTCACCCTACAAGTTGGATGTGCTCTTGTGTGTGGTGACACCAGCTGGGGTGAAGGCCCATAAACAGTGCTGCTCTGAATCAAGTACTAATTAAGCAGATTGGGTTTTGGGTGAACCAGACTATGTTCCCGACATTGGGTGACTCAGGCCAGGGTGCAACTCACAAGGAATCATAGGTCACCTGATGAGACAGGTAGCTAAATACTACACCCCTTACACATAAGTGAGGAAAGTGTTAGCAGTGCACTTAGAGCAGATCTGATTTTTCTGGATGTGAGTGGTTTTGTGAATGAGGTTTTGTGGAATTCTCATGGTAAATAAAGAGCAACATATTTTTTCTAGGCAGAATAGTGTGAGCAGTCACGCAAGGTGCATACTTGTAATCCCAGCACCCTAGGATGGTGAGATAGATGGGTCTCAAGTTTGAGGCCAGCCCGGGCAGCATAGTGACTTAGTGATACTCTATCTGAAGGAATTGAAAGAAAAAGGCTTTTAAATCGGAATTAGTTGTCAGAGAGAAGGAAGCCTCATTTGCTGGAAGCTAACTCCCATTACTTACTACCGCATCACTGGGAAATATGTAATACAACTAAATGCACTTTCCTCATCTGTGAAAAAACGGAGGAAATAATATTCAAGTATCTCTCATCCAGAATGCTTGGGACCAGAAATGATTTGGGTTTGGGATTTTTTTTTTTTTTTTTGTATTTTAGGGAAGGGTCTACAGGGTGTTCAATGTCCCACTACTAGATCAGACTTATAGTGATCCACCTGTTTACAGCCTCCCAAAAGCTGAGATTACAGGCGCGCGCCATCACACCCAGTCTCAATTGTGCTCAGTGCACCCCAGGGGCAGGGCCAGCATGGCAGGTCCCGGGGATTGAACCTCCAGCCCCTGAGCCTGCTTGCAGGTGTTTTAATCTGCTGAGCTATTTGGCTGGCCCAGGTTTAAGAATTTTTGAGACTTAAAATACATGATGCAAACTTGTGACCCTTGTGCCTTGGCCTCATGGAATGGTGGGATTTCAGATGGGCACCACTGTACCTGGCTCCCATACCACTTTTCAAATGCCTTTTCCTCAAGGAGTGCTCATTTGGGGCCCAATCAGGGTTCCAGCTTTTTTGTTCCTTAGAACCACCTGGGTTGTTGCTCATTGTTCTGACACCTGCCAGTCTACTGTGACCAGAGATCACAGGCTGCCTGTCCTCCCTTTGCCTCAGGAGCACCTATGCAGATGATACACATCTTCTCCTGAGCCTGTTGCAGTGCACCTCATTGTCACAGTGTACCTCATTGTTGTGGTGTGCCTCACTGCCACCTGTCAAAAATATGGAGCCTGGGGTGGGGAGCAAATGCTAGAATGCCATGGATGAAATCCTAGAATGCCACGTGTCCTCAGGTTGTCCTTTAAAATGAGGACTTTGGATAGTTTGGAGGATAGAAGAGGGAACAGCTTCCAAAACTGGTTAGCAGCAAAACTGAGGCTCACACCCGGATCTCCTAGCTGCTGGTCAGAGCAACACCCTCCCATGTCATCCCTAGCGCCCTCACTCATGACCCCAAAGTCTAGATAGTGGATGAGACCCCAGTCCTTCCAGGTACAGGTGGGCTCTAGGTGGCTGCAGAGCATCCTTAGAACTTGGAAAAGACCCTTGTGTGCCTCTGGACCTGGGGACAGTGATACCCTCATTGCTCCACACACCCCACCTGGTCCTGTCCCACCCACAGCTTCCCCTACCATAGAGGGAGGCGGAGGCTGCTGGTGGCTATGGCCAAGCCAGTGCAGCTTGTGCTGGACTCCCTGGCACTGGTACCTGCTTGCTGAAGTACAGGGTGGCAGGGCCTGCGAAGGAGACCACAGGTTGGTGGTTTGTACTTCAAAGCAGGTAGCACTTGACCACCTTCTTAGTATATGAATGACGACCTTTTCAGTGAGCTCCTTGTAAGAAATTGGCAAAAGGGAGCCCTGGAGTGTATGGCTGTCTAGATGACCAAAGTGTAGTGTTCAATTCAGGGATTCATATGGGGTGAATGTCAGTTTTTCCTATAGAGGTCCATAGATCCTTGGGACAAAAAAGAGCCTGGAGCAGCCTGCATGTTTTGTTGATAACAACAGACAGTTACAAACCTAAACCACTTTCCAGGAAGGTTTTTTTTTTTTTTTTTGGCAGGGGGTGGGGGACTGGGGATTGAACTCAGGCCCTTGCACTTGCCAGGGAAGTGCTTATTCTACTGAGCTGTCTCTCCCCCCACCACAAACCACTTTCCAAAATTGGTTCTATTTCATTTAGAGAAGTGTGGCAAACAACATAGTGTTTGCTTTATACTGCTGTTATGGTTTGTGTCTTGTTGACTCCCAAAGCCTCATGCAGTCATGGGGCAAGGACATTTAGAATCTGAGATTAACTCATGATCTGCTGGGAATACACGTTTTAGTACTGCTGGATTATGGGTGTACTATACCCAGGCTTGGGGGCAGATAGCCTGAATGTAACATAAGAGAGCCAGAGAGACAGACTTCCTCTGTTGCCATTGTTGCTGCTACTCCTCCTTTGGCTCCTCTGTGCTCTTTGCTGTCACCACGAAGGTTGTTCTCTGCCATGTGCCATATTGCCGTGGAGGAAGCTGAGTATGGACTGAAACCTCTGGTAACTGTGACTCAAGCAAACCTCTCCTTCCTTCATTTTGGGTGTTGCGTATTTGTCTGAACAACAAGAGAAAAGTAACTGAGACAAATGACCGGGGTAAATAACAAAAGGAAATCAGTATTGATACAGTTTGTGCTATAAAGGAGATGATGCTAGGCCACATGATGAGCACTTAGAAAAATAGAGCACACAGGAGTGTGTCACTGTGTCACTAAAGGCAGAGCGATCATTTCTCGGATATATACCAAAGACAGCTCTGATGGTTTTTGTTCTGGTTTGGATTCCTTTTGAGAATGGGTTGGGATTCAGGTTAGGGTTAGGGTTAGGTTTTTTTTTTTTTTTTGGACCTCACTTTGAGTTCTTGCTAGGGTCAAAGGTCATAGGTCACAGGTCAAGGGTTTGGGTTAGGGTTAAGAGTTAGGGTTAGGGTTACATTTAGTGTTACGGATATGGTTAAGGTTAGGTTTAGGCTTAGGGTTGTGTTTATGGTTACTGTTAGGATTAGGGTTTGAGTTATGGTTAGGTTTACCATCAGGGATAGGTTTATGGTTAGTGTAGGGTTAGTGCTATGGTTAGTGTTAGGATTGCAGTTAAAGTTAGGGTTAGGGTTAGGGTTACGTTTAGGGTTAGGGTTATGGTTATGGTTAGGGTTAAGGTTAGTGTTATTAGGGTTAGTATTTGTTTAGGGTTATCAGTGTTAGGGTTAGGGTTAGGGTCAGAGTTAGGGCTAGGTTTACAGTTATGGCAAGGGTTAGGGTTAGGGTTATGGTTAAGATTAGGGTTATGTTTAGAGTTACGGTTACGATTAGGGTCAGGGTTAGGTTTAGGGTTATGGTTATGATTAGGGTTAAGGTTAGCATTAGGGTTACATTAGGTTTAGGGTTAAGTTTAGGGATATGGTTACAGTTAAGGTTATGGTTAGATATAGGGTTAGGGTTAGAGTTACATTTAGGGTTACAGGAAGGGTTAGGTTCAGGATTTGTTTATGGTTAGGGCTATTGTTAGTGTTAGGGTAAGTGTTATGGTTGCGGTTAGGTTTCTGTGTCGGGTTAGGTTAAGATTTAGGGGAGTGTTAGTGTTATGGTTAGGGTTACCGTTAGTGTTAGGGTTAGGGTTAGGGTTACAGTTAGGGTTATGGTTATGGTTAGAGTTAGTGTTACAGTTATAGTTAAGTTCCAGGTTAGGTTTAGTGTTATGGTTATCATTAGGGTTAGGGTTAGTGTTAGGGTTACATTTTAGTTAGGGTTCAGGTTAGGGTTAGGGTTAGGGTTAGGGCTAGGTTTACAGTTACAGCTCGGGTTAAGTTTAGGATTATGTTTATGGTTACGGTTAATGTTAGGCTAAGTTTTAGGCTTAGAGTTACGATTAGTGTTAGGTTTACTGTTAGGTTTAGTGTTAGGGTTGTGTTAGGCGTAGGGTTAGTGTTATGGTTATGGTTATGGTTATAGTTATGGTTAGGGTTAGGGTTGCAGTTACAGTTAGAGTTACTGTTACGGTTAGGGTGATGGTTACGATATTGGATAGTGTTAGGCTTACTGCTACAGTTAAGGTTATGATTACCATTAGTGTTAGTGTTAGGGTTGTTTATAGTTACGGTTAGAGTTACAGTTAAAGTTAGGGTTAGGCTTATTGTTAGTTTTAGGGTTAGGGTACGGGTTAGGGTTAGGTTAGAGTTAGGGTTAGGGTTCGGATTAGGGTTGGTTAGGGTTATGGTTATGGCTACCACTAGAGTTAGTTTTAAGTTTAGGGTTACCATTGGGGTTAGGCTTACGTTTATGGTTATGGTTAGGGTTAGTTTTAGGATTACTGTTACGGTTTGGGTTAGGGTTAAAGTTAGGGTTAGGGTTAGGGACATGGTTATGGTTAGGTTTAGGGTTAGGGTTAGATATAGGGCTGGGGTTACTGTTACAGTTGGGGTTAGAGTTACACTTAGGGTTAGGGTTAGGGTTAGGGCTACAGTTAGTGTTAGCATAAGGGTTAGAGTTACGTTTAAGGTTAAGGTTAGTGTTAAGGTCACGGTTAGGTTTAGGGTTAGTGTTAGGGTTACCGTTAGGGTTAGGTTTATGGCTATGGTTACGGTTATGGTTACCGTGAAGGTTAGGTTTATGGTTATGGTTAGGGTTACGGTTAAGGTTAGGCTTAGTGTTAGGTTTACTGTTATGGCTTTGTCTATGGTTAGGGCTAGGTTTTTGGTTAGGGTTAGGTTTAGGTTTATGTTTACTACTATGGTTAGGATTACCATAAGGGTTAGGTTTAGGTTTAGGGTTACGGTTAAGGTTATGGTTAGTGTTAGAGTTACGGTTAAGGTTATGTTTACAATTAGGTTTAAGTTTAGGGTTAGGGTTAGGGTTACTGTTAGGTTTAGTGTCAGGGTTTTAGGTTTAGGTTTACGGTTAGCTTTTTGGTTAGTATTAGGTTTAGGGTTAGGCTTAGGGTTAGGGTTAGGTCTACAGTTACGGTTAGGTTAGCCTCTCGGTTACTATAAGGGTTACACTTACAGTTAGGGTTAAGGTGGGTGTTATGGTTATGGTTAGAGTTAGGGTTACCATTAGGGTTAGGTTTATGGTTATGGTTTTGGTTAGGTTTATGGTTATGGTTAGTGTTGCAATTATGTTTAGGGTTAGGGTTAGGGTTAAGCTCAGGGTTAGGGTTAGGGTTAGGGTTAAGGTTAGGGTTACGGTTAGGGTTAGGTTTACTATTATGGCTTGGTCTAGGGTTAGCGCTAGGTTTTTGGTTAGGGTTAGGTTTTGGTTTATGTTTACTGCTATGGTTAGGGTTACCGTAAGGATTAGGTTTAGGTTTAGGGTTATGGTTAAGGTTATGGTTAGTGTTAGAGTTACGGTTAAGGTTATGTTTACAGTTAGGTTTAAGGTTAGGTTGAAGTTTAGAGTTAGGGTTAGGATTACTGTTAGGTTTAGTGTCAGGGTTAGGTTTAGGGTTAGGATTACAGCTTGGAGAAGGTTAGGTTTAGGGTTACAATTTAGGGTTTGAGAGGGTTAGGTTTAGCATTAAGGTTAGGATAGATTTAGGGTTAGTGTTAGAGTAGGGTTACGGTTATGGTTATCATTGATGTTAGGGTTAGTGTTAGGATTTAGTGTTAAGGTTTTGATTAGGGTTACATTTACAATTAGGGTCTGTTTTATGGTTAAGATTTAGTGTTAGAGTTAGGGTTCATGTTAGGGTTAAGGGAAGCATTGTTTTAGGGTTATGCTTAGAGTTAGGGTTCAGGTTAGGCTTAGGGTTAGGGTTTGGATAAAGTTAAGTTTAAGATTATGGTTAGTGTCAGAGTTAGGGTTAGGTATCAGGTTTAAGGTTAGTGTTACTGTTAGGATTAGATTTAGGATCGTGTTAGGGTTAGCGTTAAGTTTAGGATTAGGGGTAAGTTTAGGTTTAGTATAGAGTTACAGCTAGGGTTAGGATTTAGTGTTAGTGTTAGGGTTAGGATTAAGATTAGTGTTAGAATAGAATTACTGTTAGGGTTAGGGTTAGGGTTAGGGCTAGGGCTAGGTTTAGAATTAGGATTTAGTGTTAGAGTTAGTGTTGACGTTAGAATTAAGGATAGAATTGAATTAGTGTGAGGGTTAGGGATATGTTTAAATTTAGGGTTAAATTTAGGGTTAGGATAAAGGGTTGCATTTATTGTTAGATTTAGGTTTTGGTTAGGATAGTGTTAGTGTTAATGTCACTTTTGTGTTATGGTTATGAAGAGGATAGAGTTAGGGTGAGATTTAGGGTTAGGGATATGGTTAGGTTTTAGTGTTAGGGTTACGGTTAATGTTAGTGTTAGGATTAGGATTAGGATTTAGGGTTAGAGTTAGGGTTAGGGTTAAGGTTAGGATTTAGGGTTAGAGTTAGGGTTAGGATTAGGGTTAAAGTTAATATAACTTAAAGTTAATAGTTAGGGTTAGGGTTCCTTTTAGGGTTAGGATTTAGAGTTAGTTTTTTGTTAGTTTTAGAGTACATGTTAGCATTAGGATCGTATTAGTGTTAGTGATAGGGTCAGTGTTAGGGATAGGGTTATGATGGATTAGGGATAGAGTTAGAGTTAGGGTTAGGATTATGATTTAGGTTTAGAGTAAGGGTTAGAGTTAGGATAGAGTTAGGATTAGGTTAGGGTGAGGGTTAGGATTAGGGTTAGGTGAAGGTTAGGTTTAAGGTTAGGTTAGCGTTTGGGTTAAGCTTAGGTTTGGGGTTAGAGTTAGGGTTAGGGTTCGGATTAGGGTTAGGGTAGAGATACAGTTATGTTTAGGGTTGGAGTCAGGATATAGGTTCGTAGTTGGGTGTAGGGTTAGGGTTAGGCCTATAATAAAGCTAGGGTTAGTGCTAGGGTTATGCTTAGGGATCAGTTTATGGTCTGGGTTATGGTCTAGGGTTAGGATTAGTGTTAGGGTAGAGTTAAGGATAGGGTCAGTGTTAGGCTTCAGGGTAAGTGTTAGTGTTATACTTGGCCTTTGGGTTTGAATAGTGTTAGGGTTAGTGTCAGTTTTAGGGTTAGGGCAAGAGTTAGAATAGAGTTAGGGTTACCATTAGGACTGTAGTTTAGGATCAGGGTTAGTTTCAGGATTTAAGCTTAGGTTTAGTGTTAGGTTTGGGGATAAGGTTAATGTTAGGATAAAGTTAGGGTTAGGGTTAGTGTTATGGTTAGGATTATGGTTAAGGCTAGCGTTAGGATTTAGTGTAAGAGATAGTGTTAGTGTGAGGGGTAGTATAGTTTTAGGGTTAGTATTAATGTTAGGTTTATGGCTAGTGTTAGGATAGCATTAGTGTTAGTTTTAGGATTTAGGGTTAGGGTTAGGGTTAGGGCTCAGTTTAGTGTTAGGTTTAGAATTTAGGCTTAGGTTTAGTTGTAGTGTTAGTCTTAGGACAATGTTAGGGTTAGTGTTAGTGTTAGGGTTAGGTTTATGGTTAAGGTTAGGTTTAGGGTTAGAATTTAGGGTTTGAATGAATGTTAGCATCAAGATTAGGGTTAAGATAGAGTTAGGATTAGGGTTAGGATTAGGGTTATGGTTATGGTTAGTGTTAGTGTTAGGTTTAGGGTTAGGGTTAGGTTATGGTAGCGGTTACGATTAGGGTTTTAGGGTTAGAATTTAGTGTTAAGGTTAGGGTTCATGTGAGGGTTAGGGTTCATGTGAGGGTTGCGGTAGTTAATAATAATTAACTATTAGAGTTAGCAGTAGGGTAAGTGTTCAGATTAGGCTTGGGGTTAGGGTTTGGATAAAACTAAGGTTTGGGTTAAGGTTAGTATTAAGATTAGGGTTAGGTTTCAGGATTAGGGTTAGCATTATTGTTAGGGTTAGTGTTAAGGTTAGGGTTAGGGTTACAGTTAGGTTTAGTATAGACTTAGAGCAAGAGTTAGGGTCTAGGTTAGTATATAGTGTTAGCGTTAGTGTTAGGGTTAAGATTACTGTTAAAATAGAGGGGCCAGGGACATGGCTCAGTAGAATAAGCACTTGCCTGGCAAATACAAGGGCCTGAATTCAATCCTTGGTTCCTCAAAAAAAAAAAAAAATTAATTAATTAAAATAAAATAGAGTTACTGTTATTGTTGGGGCTACTGCTAGGGTTAGATTTAGGTTTAGGATTTAGTGTAAGATTTAGAGTTAGGGTTAGGATTAGGGATAGAATTGAGTTAGGGTGGGGCTGGTGAGATGGCTCAGTGGTCTAAAGCGCCTACTTAGAACAAGCTAAGCTAAGCAAAACACAAGGACCACGGTTCAATCCCCCAGCACCACATGCCAGCCAGCCCCGCCCCCTGGTGGGCTGAGCTGGCCACACACACAAAATAAATAAATAAATAAATAAATATTTTTTTAAAAAAAGAATTGAATTAGGGTGGGGTTTAGGGATATGTTTAGATTTAGGTTTAGGTTTAGAATGAATGGTTGGGTTTATTGTTAGGGTTAGGTTTTGGTTAGGAAAGTGTTAGTGTAAGTGTTTGTGTTAGGGTTAGGTTTAGGACAGAGTTAGGATGAAGTTTATGGTTAGGGATATGGTTAGGTTCTAGTGTTAGGGTTAAGGTTAGTGTTAGTTTTAGGGTTAGAATTAGGATTTAGGGTTAGAGTTAGAGTTAGGGTTAGGATTTAGGGTTAGAGTTAGGGTTAGGTTTGGATTAGCATTAGGGTTAAAGTGGGATAGATTTGGGGTTAGTGTTACGTTTAGGGTTAGGATTTAGGGTTAGTATTTAGGTTAGTTTAGAGTTTGTGTTATAGTTAGGATTGTATTTGAGTTAGGACCAGAGTTATGATAAGGTTAGGGTTAGTGTTAGGGTTATGGTTACAGTTAAGATTTAGGTTTATAGTAAGGGTTAGGATTAAGATTAAAGTTAGAATAGAGTTAAGGTTAGGATTAGGTTTAGGTTTAGGTTTATGATAGTGTTAGGGTTTGGTTTGGGGTTAGAGTTAGAGTTAGGGTTCAGATTAGCATTATAGAGATAGGGTAGGGGTCAGGATGACCCCTATTGTAGAGATAGAGTTAGGGTCAGGATGTAGGTTCAGAGTTAGGGGTAGGGTTAGAATAAACCTACGGTGAGTGTTAGGGTTATGCTTAGGGATAAGTTTAAGGTTAGGGTTATGGTTTAGGCTTAAGATTAGTTTTAGAGTAGAGTTAGGAATTGGGTCAGTGTTAGGTTTCAGAGTGTTAGTGTTATAGTTAGCCTTCAGGTTAGGGTAGTGTTAAGGTTAGTGTTAGGGTTAAGGCTAGGTTTAGGATAGATTTAAGGTTAGGATTATGGTAGGGGTTAGGATTAGGGCTAGTGTTAGGTTTCAGTGTTAGGTATAGGGTTAGTGTTAGGGTTAGCTGTAGGATAGTGTTCAGGTTACTGTTAGTGTTAGGGTTGGGCAAGAGTTAGGATAGAGTTCAGCCTACCGTTAGGACTTAATGTCAGGATCATGGTTAGGTTCAGGATTTAGCCTTAGGTTTAATGTTATGTTTGGGGTTAAGGTTAATGTTTGGATAAAGTTAAGGTTAGGGTTAGGGTTAGGGTTGAGGTTAGGGTTAGGGCTACGGCTAGGGTTAGGGTTTAGTGTCAAGGATTATGTTAGTGTTAGCGGTAGGATAGTGTTAAGGTTAGTATTAGTGTTAGGTTTAGGGCTAGTGTTAGGATAGCATTAGTTTTACTGTTAGGATTTATGGTTAGAGTTAGGGTTAGGGTTAGTTTTAGGTTTAGGATTTAGTGTTAGGTTTAGGTTTCATGTTAGGTTTAGGAGTAGCACTGTGTTAGGGTTAGGGTTAAGGTTAGGGTTCAGGTTAGGCTTAGGGTTAAGGCTGGAATAAAGTTAAGGTTAGGGTTATGATTAGGGTTAGAGTTAGGGTTAGGGTTAGTGTTAGGGTTAGGGCTGGAATAAAGTTAAGGTTAGGGTTACGATTAGGGTTAGAGTTAGGGTTACGTTTCAGTGTTAGGGTTATTATTGTTAGAATTAGATTTAGAATCATATTAGGGTTAGTGTTAAATTTGGGGGTAGGGTTAGGTTTACGGTTAGGTTTACTATAGAGTTACAGCTAGGGTTAGGGTTAGGGTTAGGATTTAGTGTTAGTGTTAGGGTTATGGTTAAGATTAGGATAAAAATAGAGTTACTATTAGGGTTAGGGATATATTTAGATTTAGGGTTAGGTTTAGGGTTAGGATGAAAGGTTGGGTTTATTGTTAGTTTTAGGGCTAGGGTTAGGATTTAGGGTTAGAGTTAGAGTTGGGGTTAGGGTTAGGGTTAGGATAGATATAAGGTTAGAGTTACGTTTAGGGTTAGGATTTAGTGTGAGTGTTTCGGTTGGTTTTAGAGTACATGTTAACATTAGCATAGTACTGGAGTTACTGGTAGGGTTAGTGTTAGGATTAGGGTTAAGATACAGTTAGGGTTATAGTTAAGGTTAGGATTTAGGGTTAGAGTAAGATTTAGAGTTAAGATTAAATTTAGTATAGAGTTGTGGTTATGGTTAGGGTTAGGTTTATGGTTATGATTAGGGTTAGTTTTAGTGTAAGGATTTAGTGTTAGGCATGGAGAGAAAAAAACATTCTCTTAGGCTCTCACAGAGAGCAAATTGGTCAAGCAATGGCTGTGACTCATCCTCATGGTTGACACTGACAAAGAATCTACAAAGTGCGGATAAATCCTGAGAGGACTTGATTGACCTCATCAGCTACTAAAGTTAAATTTCTTGTTATATAGCTGTTGCTTTATCTTGGTCTTAACTCTCCAGCAGAAAAGTATAAAAACGAGGCATATAAAGTAAAGCTATATTAATACAATTAGCTGTAAAAGGCTCAAGACAATAACTTGTGAGGATAACCCACTAATATTATAGACTGCTAGACAGTGTTGGATTGTTTAGCTGAATTCAAACACCTATAGTATTTAAATATTTATTTATTTATTTATTGTGTGTGTGTGGCCAGCTCAGCCCACCAGGGGGCGGGGCTGGCTGGCATGTGGTGCTGGGGGATCGAACCGCGGTCCCTGTGCTTTGCTAAGCTTGTTCTAAGTAGGTGCTTTAGACCACTGAGCCATCTCACCAGCCCCACCTATAGTAT
>NW_004524622.1:7739595-7741634 GCF_000260255.1 Octodon degus
ACAGCTACTTTTGCTTAATTCAATGAGAAGAAAGAGGTGTACTAATAGTGTTTGGACAGGATATCCTGTCTGCTTCTTGTACTATGGATAACCACTAAGAAGATAACAACGCACAATATATTGATTATCAAAACTGTCCTATTAATCAGCTTTGAAACTGTCTCATTCATATTTGTTTCTCAATAAAATTTTTAAAAAAGGATTTAGTGTTAGGGTTAGGGTTCATGTTAGTGTTAGGGTTAGGGTTCATGTTACGGTTGGGGTAGCATTATGTTAGGTTTAGGCTTAGGGTTAGGGTTGGTATAAAGTTAAAGCTAGGTTTACGGTTAGGGTTAGGTTGAGGTTTCAGGGTTAAGGTTAGTGTTATTATTAGGGGTAAATTTAGGATCATGTTAGGGTTAATGTTAAGTTTATGGTTAGGGTTAGGGTTATGGCTAGATTTAGTAGAGAGTTAGAGCTAGGGTTAGGATTAATGATAATGTTAGTGTTAGGGTTAAGATTAGGGTTAAAATAGAGTTACTGTTAGGGTTAAAGTTATGGCTAGGGTTAGGTTTAATGTTAGAATTTAGTGTTAGAGTTAGTGTTATGGTTAGGATTAAGGATCGAATTGAATTAGGGTGAGGGTAAGGGATATGTTTAGAATTAGGATTAGGTTTAGGGTTAGGAAAAATTGTTGGGTTTACTGTTAGGGTTAGGTTTTGGCTAGGATATTGTCAGTTAGTGTAAGGATTTGTGTTATGGTTAGGTTGTGGATTGAGTTAGGGTGAGGTTTAGGGTTAGGGATATCGTTAAGTTTTAGTGTTAGGGTTAGGTTTAGTGTTAGTGTTAGGGTTAGAATTAGGATTTAGAGTTAGTGTTAGGGTGAGTGTTATGGTTAGGATTTAGGGTTAGAGTCAGGTTTAGTTTAAGGGTTAGGGTTAGGGTTGAAGTTAGGATAGAGTTAGGGTTAGGGTTACATTTAGGGTTCAGATTTAGGATTATTGTTTGGGTTAATTTTAGAGTACGTGTTAGAGTGAGGATAATATTAGAGCTAGTGGAAGAGATAGTGTTAGGGTTAGGCTTATGAGAGGGTTAGTGTTAGAGTTAGGGTTATGGTTAGGATTTGGATTTAGGTTTCAAGTAAGGATTAGGGTTAAGATGAAAGTTAGGTAGCCCAGGCCTGGTAAGTGTGTGGCAGAGCTTCTGGCTATACTGCACCCTCAGGACCTGTCTGGTCCAAACTCAGGCACAGCATGAGTGAGACCCTTAGGACCCCCCCACTCTGCAGCCCACCCCCTCACTCTGCAGCCACCCCCCACTCCTGCTGAGTGAGAACTTCTTCCGTGTTCTCAGGACCCCCAGATCCAGCCCTAGCCCAGGCCCAGGGAGTGTGTGGGAGAGCTTCCGGCAACTGTGCGCGGGAGAAACCTGTCTGGTCCAAGCCCAGGAGCAGCGTAGGTGAGACCCTCTTCCACCCCCTTGGGACCACCCCCACCACTCTGCAGTACCCCCCCACACCCACCCTGTGTGTGAGAACTTCTGCTGCATTCTTGGGACCCCCCAGATCCAGCCCTAACCCAGACCTGGTGAGTATGTGGGAGAGCTTCATCTCCCCACTACTCCAACTTGTCCCCTTCGGACTCAGCTCAGGCCTGGCATACAGGTCTAGGGTGAAACTCTGCAGCTGAAGTCCCTGCAGAAAGAGTAGGGGACAGAACCATCCAGCTAGTCCAGGAGCAGAACATCTTACCAGAGGGGCACAACAGGTTCACTCTCAAGGGTGGCAGCAGGAAGAAGTTGAGCACAGCAGCCAGACCCAAGCCAGGCACAGCTGGATAACTTCAAACTTTGTAAATCTGCACCTGAATTTCAGTAGGTGCTAAGGTTATAACTGCACCAAAGCTCTACAACAAAGGTCAGAAGACAATGCTACACAAAATGATGAGAAGGAACAAAATGCAATCTCAGAACCCAAGCCCACCCATAACAAGTGCAGAGGACACTAACACAGAACAAATTGGGAATCACACAGCTGAGATCAATGAATCAAGAGCTTCTGA
>NW_004524622.1:7747763-7748907 GCF_000260255.1 Octodon degus
AACCTAAGTTTGCAGACCAACATTAGAGAAAAGGAGGGCTGCAAGGAAAGCCAACATTTTGGCCCTAGCCTTCCAAGGTCAATTAAGACTCAGGACATATGAGAACTTGTACTGTTAACAACATGTAACTCAGTTGTGTTCCAAATTATCTGATCAAGGAGATTATGGGGCCAAAGAGGAAAGTGATCAGTGATGTAGTATGCCTAAGGAGAGTCACATGGAGAAAAAACATTCTCTCAGGCTTTCACAGAGAGTAAACTGGCCAAGCAATGGCCATGACTCATCCACATGGCTGACACTGACAAAGGATCTACAATCTGAGGTACAGGGTCTCAGGATAAAGCTTGAGGGGATTTCACTGACCTTATGAGATCCAAAAGCTACAACTCTTGTTGCATAGGTCTTGCTTTATCTTGGTCTTAACCATCCAGCAAAAAAGTATAAAAATGAAGTACAAGAAATAAAACCATGTTGTTATGTTGAACTGTAGGGTACTCAGGTGAACAACTTCTGACATTGCCAGTCAAGTGGAAGACCCAATACTATTATGGACTACTGGACTATTTTGGAATATTCTGCTTAGTTCACACACCTATATTTACATGATAGAACTCAACAAAAAAGGGGGATATAGATGAATGTCCATTTTGTATCTGTGTATTCAAAATGGTTAGGATATATAGTTGCATTCTCTTAATAGACGGATTTGTTCTAATAGTATTTATAAATACGATATGATGTCTACATCTTGTATAACAAATAACCACTAGGAAGGCAATATGCAATGTGTTAATTATTGGAACTATCCTACTAATTTGATTTGAAACTGTCTCATTGCTATTTATTTCTCAACAAAATGGGGAAAAAAACCTAGAAAAATAAATAAATAAATAAATAAAAATCCTTCTTCCATTTTTCCATATAAAGAACTGGGAGGCCATAACTTCAGGCATACTTTTTCTGAAGAGACTTGCATGGTGGTGATCTATGAAGTACTGCATTTCCCACTTGAATTTTTCACTGGAAGTCTTGTTGGGGTCTGTAAAGGGCAACAGGCTTAGGAAGGCCCATCTTCCCAAAGTGCCTAGCACCTGTCTGGACTTTCTCCATTAAGAATTCACACTTCACATTGGCCAAGCATTGG
>NW_004524622.1:7749558-7754771 GCF_000260255.1 Octodon degus
TTGTGGCCCTTAACCATAAAGGGATGAGAATGTGTGTTTCTAATTGGGGCCTGCCCATTAGCTCAGTTGTTTAAGTGCCTGCTTAAACAAAGTAGTCAGGCTGAGGATGCTGTGGTTCAAACCCAGATACTCATGCCAAGCCAGAAGTGCCCTGAAGGCATCTTGAGGCCGCAAAAAAAAAAAATCCTTCTGGCATTTTTCCATATAAAGAACTGGGAAGCCAGATCTTCAGGTATACTTTTTCTGAGGAGACTGGCATGGTGGACATGGTAAAATTGTGGGGTAGCCAAAGTAATCTTGTACCAGAAATTTAGTTTTTCACTGGATACAGGAACAGACTTATGAAGGCCCAGCTTCCCAAAATGCCTAGAATTTAGCTGGGCTTTCTCCTCTTAGAACTCACTCTTAGAGTTTTAAGAGGAGAAAGAACTCTTCTTATCATATCATAGGGTCGAGACAATCAGATATACATGGACAAGTGAATGCTTTCACTAGACTGGAGCATTGGTGACTGTAGCAGTAAAGAGGAGAGAAAGAGTCTTTCTAATTTGGGTGTGTCCATTACTAGAGCTCTTTCAGTGCCTGTTGAATCAGAGCCCTGAGTCTCAGGATGCTGTGGTTCGAGTCCCCTGTTCCTTGGGCCTTACTACACCTGCCCTGAAGGCAACCTGAGCCATCAGAAAAAAAAATAATAAAATCCATCTCAACTTGTTCTGTACATGGAACTAGATGGTAGAATCTTCAATGATACTTTTTCTGAGGAGACTGGCATGGCGGTGATCTATGAATTACTGCGTTTTCCAGTTGAATTTTGAACTGGAAGTCCTGTTGGAGGCTGTATGGGGGAACAGGCTTAGGAGGACCCATCTTTTCAAAGTGCCTAGAACCTGCCTGGACTTTCTCCACTAAGAATTCACACTTAGAAGCACAAATCATACAGTGGAAGGAATCAGATATACATGGAGAAGTCAGGCCTTACACAGGCTCATTCTTAGCCAAGTTTATGCAAGCTTTTCAAGGACAATACCCTTTTAAAGAAGTAAATAGGCAATTTGGAACTTCCAGAGTTCAGACACCTTAGATAACTCTGATAAGTACATTGGTGTCTTTAGAGGACTTACTCAGACTTATAAATGTTAATCTTAAACCAAGCTTTCATTTCTAGTAAAAGGCAGCATTACAAGCCACTATTGCATTTGCAGAGAAATATCATATTTTTAATTTTAAAGAGTCAAAAGATAGACAACCAATGGAACTTCCAGTTCCCACTAAAGCCCAAATAGTCAGATCCCTGGTGGCCTAATAGCCAGGCAGGAAAACTAGAAAAGACATTTTCTTTCAAGTGTGTATTCTTGAAGGTCTAAGAACTAGAACCAAGCCTTCTAGTTATTCTAAATTTTAGCTATTTACCAGAATGATAAACACCCCTCTGAGTTCTTGTAATCTTTAATAGAGGCACTGGTAAGACATACTTCATGAGACACCAATTAAATAGAGGAACAGGTTACTCTTACAGATAAGTTCAAGAGCTACAAAACATAGCTTTTGCTCCAGACAACTCATTTGATACTTTGGTAAAACTGTTTAAGTGTCCTATAATTGGAACTGGGAGAAAACCAGAAAGAAAAAGCAAAGAGGTAAAAATGACTGCCTTTGTTGCAGCCTCAAAACAGACCCTATGTCTGATTCTCTTGGCTCCAAGAAGAGCTCAAAGATGATGAGGTTCATCTACTACTGCTGTCAGAAGCCAGGCCAGCATAAGAGGGACTGCCTTAAGAGGTCCACGAGCCATGCCCTGACTGCCATGCCAGCCACTAGAAGTGAGATTTCACTCTGAGGTGGAGGCCCCAGAGCTCAGACTCAGCTTCCTGGATGGTCCAGTAGGACTAAAAGGCCCTGGATCTGCCTCCTCTCTCTGGCCAGACTGTTATCTCTATATGCCATCTCCTGAGTAATCATGACTAAAGGAAAAGAAACCCAGCCTATTGCTGGACATTGGCACAGGTCTCTTTGTCCTTCTCCAACTCTGACTTTCCTTCCAGTCATCATACCTCAATAGAAACAGACTTTAGAAGACTTCTTGCTTTAGCTGTAACTGAGGTATTACAATATATTCAGGTTGCTAATTAATCATAATTATTCTAAGACTAATTTTTACAAATGTATTTTATTGTTGTTCATATACAGGACTTAAAAGGTATTTCATTGGTTTAATCTGACTGAAAGCTGTGTATTTCACGGTAAGAGTATATTAGTCTGGTTCATTTCTGAGGCAATGCAGGTATTTCATGTTGATAGTAAATACATGTGTGCCCTCTCTTAAATAAAGCTAGAAGGACTTATAGAAAACTGTTAGACTCCATGAATAAAGGGGTCTAAGATCTAGTGAGTTACTATTGCTAGGTCTCAAAAGGTTTATAAATGTACCTGTGAGCTTGAATGTTCATGCTTTGATTATATGTGCTCTAATTTCTCAGAAAATGTGTTCTTCCTAGAAGATACCAAAACCCAGGTAATCATACAGGTAAAACCTATAGTGAATATGCTAGATTAAGATTTCTTTAAATCTGGGATCCACCAGATTTTATCTATAGAGACACATATTAGGGTCTCAACTAAAAAGTTATATCTTGCTTAGTGAGCTCCGCATGTCTGACACAAGCTACAGAAGTTAGAAGGGTTTGCAGAAATAAATTTGCCTGACTTGAGATAAAAAAGATACAGAATGAAATTATAGATGGAAAATAAAAATAGCAATACCAGCATCCTATGGGAAAGAACACCAGTAGGAAAACAGAAAAAAAGTTATGCTTTCCAGGATCCAGACAGAGAAAAGGGACATTTCAAGTAGAAATGTCCAACGCTGCTAGATGGAAAAAAAAAAAAAAAAAAGATGTTCATGATGGAGTCAGAAAAAGTTTCAGATTGATAAGATCATGAGTCTTTACCTCTCAGCCTAAAGGAACCCATGTTAACTGCCAATATAAAGAGAAAGCCTGTGAAACTTTCAATAGATGCTTATACAGATTTGTTGGTAGTTACCCAGCCAGTGGCCCACTTGCAAACTGGGAAATACTCAGTGTTTTCCCTAGGCCCAGCAATTCATGTGCCCCAATAATAATAGGAATGTCTAGTTTGTTTGAGACAATATACAATGGCCGTGAAAGATAAAAATGAGATTAAACCTCACATTTAAGAAATATCTGCTAATAAAACTACAAAAAGTTCTAACTTGTCTTTTTCATAATTATCCTGTTGTGATTATTTGACTTATTTCTTTGGCTTTATCTCCTCCAGACTCAAAGCTATACATCCACCCAAGAGGAAAATGCCTGTCATCTATTGAGGGTCTTTAGATAGAACCTCTAAAGAATATATCTGACTGCCGGTCAACAACTATGACCCCTTTCAGCCTGAAGAAGCCAGAGTGGTCATCGCCCATATTTTCCTTCACAGCAGTTTAGGTTAATTTTTCAGAGCGGGGAGTATTGGAGGCAGCTGGAAGGAGACAGCACAGAAGGCGAGATACCTTAGAACTGTGGGAGGGATGGATGCTCCTGCTGTGAACCAGACCTAAAAGACCTAAAAGCCAAACAAATGCTAAAAGAGTAGTACCTGGGATTGATATTCTAAATAGGTATTGATCACCTGGAAAGACCCAAGTGAGTCACTAGCCCAACCCCAACAGGAAGAAACCCTGTCTGTATTCATGCCTGCTTACTCTGTGACTTGCTTCCCCATTTGGTCCTGGGCATAATCAGCTTTACCTGAGCAATGGTGCTTGAAATCCCTTTGGTTGACCATAGTTTTGTCCCATTCCTGCCCACCTAAGTGAGTTCCCATTCTCTCTACCTTAGCCTCACATGGTTTTACACTATAAAAGTCCCTGGAAGAGACAGCTTCTCGGGGGAACTACCTGCTCAGGCCCCCCTCCTGTCCCTCTCTTGGACAGAAGCTTTCTTTCTCTCAATAAATATATTGTGCTTGTAACCTCCATTTGTTCCTAAAATTTATTCTTCAGTTTTAGAGAACACGAACTCATCCAGGTCAGGTCGGGGGATCATTTTTCCTTATGTTATTTGGAGGTTCCCTGTATCATTTGGAGGTCACCCACCTGAGATCGGTTTTATTTCCCTGTATCATCCTGACATGGGGCCCCAAATTATTCCTACTGGAGTCTCTGGACCTGTGCCTCCGGGTATAGTGGGACTCTTGCTAGGCTGCAGCAGTCTCATTTTTAAAAGGCCTCCAGGTTTTTGCCTTGTGTCATCAGTGCTGATTATGAAGGGAAATCAGAGTCATAATTCAATCTACCAAAACCATTGTGTAAACCACAGCAGACTCTTATATTGCTTAACTGGTCATTCTTTCTTTGATTAAAAATTTTAAAATTAATAAAGAAAAAATAGAGGTTGGTTGATTAAAGGAAAAGCATTTCAAAGGGCTTTTTCAAATTCAAGTGTGGATGGCCTCCAGGTAAGGCAGCTGGATTGCCCACCTGCAGAGATACAAAGAGCCGGGAATAAAGCTTAGCAGGAAGTAGAGTGGTTGTCTCTGTCCATTACAATTGACACTAAAAGAAAAGTTTTTACATTTTCCCCTTAAGGTGATTAGATTAAAAAGGTTATTTCCATCATCCTAAAGATAAAAATAATTTATTTTTTAAAAAAATTCTGGAAGATTTACAATAATGGAGATTTTTAAAAAATTACTGCAGTCAGAGATTCTGGGGCGCAGCAGCCATGTTCCTCTCTGCAGTCTCCCAACCCTTTTGGTGAAAATGATGAGCCAGGCTGGGACAGATATTACCTTTGATGCCAGGAGAGGCTGACTCCTGGAGAAGCTAACTCTTTTGCACATGATCCAATTGTGGGGGGAAAAGGTGCTCTTTGTGGAACAGAAAAAAGTATGATCTCTCTAAACAATGGATTGAAAATGAATTTGATTTATAAATGAGAAGACTGAGGGAAGGATTCTGGTTCAGAAACCCCATAGCCTATAATAAAAGAGAAAAGGCACAACATCAATGGCCTCCTGTGATTTGAAGGCCAATGTGAAAGGGAACAATGTGGTGAAAGAGTCTTGTATTAGGAAACTATCATCATATCACATTTATTTATTTTTCTGGATATTTATTTCTATTTTTATTTTTATTTTTATTTTTTATTTTTTATTTTTTAATTTTATTTATTTGTGTGTGTGTGTGTGTGTGT
>NW_004524622.1:7755617-7765601 GCF_000260255.1 Octodon degus
TGTGGTTTAAACAGTGGCTTGATTTTGGCATCGCATTTAAATAATAAAAGGCCTAGTGGTGGCCTTCCAAGGGGTGCAAGCTATGATAACTTCTTCATATTTGGATCTTCTAATACTTATTGTGTTCAGCAAATTAAACAAAATTGCCCAGAGATGGAGCTATTGAAGGAAAAGCATTTAAAGGGCTATTGGACATGGGTGCAGATGTTTCAGTTATTGCTTGTAATAGATTAACTCACATTTTAGACTATAAATGTAAATCTTGTGCTTTCTGTTGTAAATGTATACTCACCCACTGTTCTAGTTTGTTTAGTAAATAGTGGCTGTTTCTTGCTGTTTGCTAGATAAAATTCCTACCTAACCAATCCCTGTAAACAAAGTTAGATTGTAGAGATGATTTTAAAAGGAAACTAAAGGGGCTTTAACTTCTTGTAACCTCCAGGCTGCCTGTAGATACTCAGGTGTAAGATAACCAGAAACTAAAAGCAAAAGCCCCAGGAAATTTAGTTTGAGTAGTGGTCACACTGACCCTAAAAGCATTATTTTGTGTCAGACAATGAATTTGTTTACCAAAATAAATGTGGTTCCAGGTTTTAAAACTCCCCCTGCTTCCTGGGGTAGCTTTCGGTCCTTTTCTGCATGAGAGCTGACCGGGGGCCCTGAGATCAGTAATAAATTTCAATCTGGCTGAGCTGGTTCCTTTTCTGAGCGACCCATAACATTGCTCAGCATCCCTGGCCTGGGGCATGGCCTCTGGGTATGGCCACTATAGATTTAGAAAGGGTGGGCAAGGTTTCTTACCCTAGCATCAGTGCTAAATTGCTAATTTGGAGGGATGCATAAGGCCATTCTAGATATTTTTTTCCTTATTTCCTCCCCCACAAGCTGGTCATGACAGATTACATGGTATGGGGAGCACTGCAACAGGGATTGCCCAGTCCTACAGCTAACCTTTACATTATTCCCTTTGGTGATTGATTTAAAAGACGGTTTCCTTTCTGTTGCCCTCCTTTTCATATTTGGGACACCTTATTCAACAGAGGCAAATTGTGTCCCAAACTATTCAGAGCCAGGTTAGACATTTTGCAGCTCTAAATGATTTTTTAAGACTCTGCTTGGTTAGGGGCCTGAGAGATGGCTTAGTGGAATAAGTGCTTCCCTGGCAAGCACAAGGGCCTGAGTTCAATCCCTGGTTCCACCAAAAAAAAAAAAAAAAAAAGACTCTACTTGGTAACATTAATTGGCTCCACCCCACTCTTAAGCTAACTGCTTAGGAGTTAAGTCCTCTCTTTGACATTCTCAGGGGAGACTCAGCCTCTACTTCTAAAAAGAACACTTACACCAGAGGCTAAGACTGCCTTGAACATCAGGTTAATCAGGCTCTTTCTAATGCTCAGCTCTCTAGAGTTTACTCATCTTTACCAAAATTTTAAATTATTTTTTCAACTCAGTACATGCCCCCTGGGGCTCTTTGGCAGTCTCAGGGTCCTTTCCAATGGCCACACATGCCACATACTCCACATAAAACTGTTACTCCCTCAGATGTTACTCAACAAGCTCCTGCGTCTCACGTCACTTTTTATCAAAATGCTTCTGCTTTATGCAAACAGTTTCCTTCAACTTGAACACAGGCCTGGGAAACTATTAAGCAATGTTTTTCACGTATAAAATACTATTGACACTTTAAATTCTACAAAAGATGGAAGTACAACAGTAGAAAGACAATTCCATCAAGTAAGAGCAAACAGGATAAAAAGTGTTCTTTGGAAAGATCTCCATACTGGACAATGGAAGGGACCCAGTCCACTACTAACCTAGGGAAGAGGATGTGCTTGTGTTTTTCCAGAGAATGCCAAATGACCTATTTGGGTACCAGAGCACGCTGTTAAGCTATACCAGGAAGCCAGACCTAGAGAAGAAGTTAACAACAAGGAGTCCAGATCAAACCTGGGGCCTATTAAAGGAAGTGACAAAATGGAAATCTAAGGTTTAAATAGATGGTAAAATATTTAAAGATTACTGAGCTAAATTTTACTAGTATTAGACTAAAAATATAAAATGCACATTTTAGTTAGAGATAAAAGATTTATTTTATTTTATTTGGCAGGACCGGGGATTGAACTCAGGCCCTTGCGCTTGCCAGCATGCTCTTATTCTACTGAGCTATCTCCCTGGCCCCAAGATAAAAGTTTTTATTCCTTTCAAAATTTTCTTTTTTTTTCTTTTTTTTTTTTTTTTGCGGAACCGGGGATTGAACTCAGGCCCTTGTACTTGCTAGGGAAGCACTTATTCTACTGAGCCATCTCCCCAGCCCCCCCTTTCAAAATTTTCTGATAAGAGACCTCTGCTCATTGACAAATAACAAAATCTGAGTAGTCTGTTTACAATTATAAATTTCAAAAAAAATTGCAATGCAATTACTATGAGTGTGTGTGTGTGTGTGTGTGTGTGTGTGTGTGTGTGTGTATTTTAGGGAAGCGTCTACAGGGTGTTCAGGGTCTCACTACTAGATCGGACTCATAGTGATTCTCCTGTCTAAAGCCTCCCAAGAGCTGGGATTACAGGCACCACCACACCCAGTCTCAATTGCCATCCCAAGCCACCCTGGGGGTGGGCCCAGCACTGCAGGCCCTAGGGTCGAACCCCCTGGCCCCTGCACCTCCTTGCAAGTTGCTTTAATCTGCTGAACTATTTGACTAGAAATGGTTTGTATTTCATATTTTTTCAGATATCAGAATCCCACTGCTAAACATAAAATTCATTTATATTTCATGTGCACTTTATATAGATGGCCTAAAAGTAATTTTATGCCATATTTTAATAATATTGTGCATAAAAGTTGTTTGTTTTTTTCCCAGTATGTAAGAATGAACCCAGAGACTGCACTAAGCTACATCCTAGCCATCTTCAGTTTGTGAGACAAGCTTGCAAAAAATCACCAAGTTGCCCAGGCTGGGCTTGAATTTGTGATCCTCATGTCTCTGAGTACCAGAGTGCAGAGATAACAGGAAACTGCCACTACACTGGCTATGAAACAGCTTTACCGTGTGGAATTTTCTACTTGTGGCATTCCATTTACACTCTGAAAGTTTGATCATGGGGCACTGTTCATACTTGTGGTTCATCTCTTGGTTTATCAAAGCTCCTGAATGAAAAATAGAGTTATGCTGCCAGGAAGGTTGCTGTAAACACGCATGCAACACCCCGCAGGAAAGCACTTGAGTACCTTCTAAGTCACCCTCAGGCTCCTGTCCTTTATGCCAGCAGCTCCTGAAAGAGAAACCTCAGAGGTCGGAGGGGACCCTCTGGCAGTGCACAGAATCCGGGTACTTCACCTTTAAGAGCGAACTGCCCCAAAAACAGATAAAGCGGGCCAGAAGTCACAGGGGCTGGGGGTTCAATCCCCGGCCCTGCCATGCCGCCCCTGCCCCCGCAGCGCGCTGAGATGGTGAATGAGCCTAGGCGTGGTGGCGCACACCTGTAATCCCAGCTCTTGGGAGGCTATAAACAGGTGGATCATTATGAGTCCAATCTAGTAGTGATACCCTGGACATCCCGTAAACCCTTCCCTCATGAAAATGAAAATAAATAAATTAAAAAAAAAAACAACCCAAAATAATAATAAAAAAAAACAACAACCAACAACAACAGATAAAACAATCATAAGAAAACTACAAATCAATAATATTAAAGAACAAAGATGCAAGACTCTTTACCATGATACTAGCAAATAAAACCAGCAGTATACAGAAATATATTAAAAGGATAACACATCATGAATAAGTAGGGTTTATTGCAAATCAGGAGGCTGGTATAAGATCTAAGAGCACAGAAAATTCACTATAATATGATTCTGGATTACCTTTATTTTTAAGTCTTAAACCAGCCTTTCAAGACTTAAAGGTAATCAAAAAATCATATTGTAGTGAATTACTTTTATTTTAAAATCCCAAACCAGATCTTCAATTTTAGGAACTATCCTACTTAGGCATGATGTGTGCATCGGGTCATAGAAGCACAGCTCACAATAGCTAAAATCTCGAGGCAGCCTGTATGCCCACCGACAGGTGAACGGATAAGGGCAGTGCGGTACACAGGAGCAGCGCCGTGACATTCAGCCATAAAGGAGGATAAGTGTGAGTCACTGTTGGCAACTGGGTGGATCTTGACATCATACTCCAAGTAAAATAAACTAGGAACAGAAGGCTAAAGTTCACATGATTTCTCTGATATGAGAAACCCAAAGCACAAGTAATTTAAAGAACAAAATAAAGGAGAGATGGTAGCAAATGGGGAGAGAAACTTTTTGAATATGGAAAGGAAATCTGGAGAAGGAAGAAAAGTCAGGGGGACATGGAGATATGGGAGAAAAGGGATTAAAAAAGATTACATGTATATGTACCAATTCTCCAAAATGAGCATACTTATTACATATCACAAACATACTATTAAAAAAGAAAATAAAAATAAAAATAATTCACCATTAAAAAAAAAAAAAATCTGCTGAGCTACTTGGCCGGCCAAGTTACTATAAATTAATCTGGCCAGAAATATATACTTGAATGCACTCATAATTTTGTAAAGATGGTTATCTGTGTGTATGGTATATTTGTCGATGTGTGTATCATTCTGTGAACAGCTGTTCCCTTTTTTGTTTTAGTTTGTTGATCATTTGTTCATAATACTATATGGGATATAGGCTTAAGGATTTTTTTTCTTTTTTGCTCTGAATGCCTTCAGGGCAGGTTTGGCTGGCTTGAGTTGTGGGGATCAAACCACAGCAACCTGAGTCTGACTGCTTTGTTGAAGCAGCCACTAAAGAACTGAGCTAAGGGGCAGGCCCCCAAATAGGAAAGCGCAACTAATTTTTTTTTTTTTTTTTTTTGCGGAACCGGGGATTGAACTTGGGACCTTGTGCTTGACAGGGAAGCGCTTATTCCACTGAGCCATCTCCCTGGCCCCTTGGGGTATAGGCTTAAAAGCATGCTTTTTCCTAAATTACCAGCTGGTCTAAATCATATCAAAATTGGTTTATATACAGTTCATTGAAAAGTTTAAATTAGTTAAGCAAAAACTCCTTAGAGTGGGAAGAAATTACTGAAAGAAGAGTCCTACTGAGGAATAAGAGGTATGGCCAACCTTTTTGTTCATTAATGAAGAACTCCCAATAATTTCAGTAGTCTCTTAGGAGACACTCTCAATAAATTGGTCACTGGTTTAAAGATAAAGTCTTTCAGAAAAATTACAATTGGGTTTTTCTTTTTTTGTGTGTGTGAAACCGGGGATTGAACTCAGATCCTTGCATTTGCCAGTCAAGCGCTTATTCTACTGAGCCATCTCCCCGGCCCTGTGGGTTTTTCTTAAAAATGGTTTTGGTATGCAACTAAATTAAGAAGCAGGGCGGGGGAGATAGCTCAGTAGAAAAAGTGCTTGCCTGGCAAGTGCAGGGTCTTGAGTTCAATCCCCAGGACAACGACAAAGACGAAGAAGCAGCAGCAGCAGCAAAGGTTTGTACAGGTGTATGTAACTCATTATTGTTACTCTCATGGTGTCTTAAGTATATCCACGATTACAAGTGTATAGGTCTTCTAAAATGTTAAACAAAGATTGCTTATTGTGATAAGATTTTCTCTAAAAAAAAAGCCTTGTGATGTATGTCCCATTTAAAGACAATTAGTTAGGTAAAAAATTCTTATGTATTAGATAGAAAAGATTGGTTAAAAGGGTTATGTTATGCAGAAACAAAAATGTGAGCATGTCACAAAGAGTTGTAAGATTCTCCTTCTGCAATGTTGTATATGGTTAAATCTCTAAATTTCTGTGTAAAAATGTGTAATTGTTTTTTAACATTCTATAAGGATTTAAATGTTAGAATATTCATGATTGTTGGAAAATAATAGTTCCATTTTATGCCTAAGGTGTTTGATATTCCGATAGGGAGTAATATTAAACTTAACTGCCTCTGTTATAGGGTAATAATGTCATTAAGCTTCTGTCCTGGATGTTTAACAACTAAAGTTTGCAGACTGAAAATTAGAGATAGATGGGCTAAAAGGATGGCCAATATTTTGCCTCTAGTCCTCCAAGGCCAGTGAGGACTCAGGGCATAAGAGAACCTCTGCTGTGACATCCTGTAACTCAGTTGTGTCCCAAATTTTCTGATTAAGGAGATTATGGGGCCACAGAGGAAAGTAATCTATGATGTATAGTGTGCCTAAGGAAAGTCACCTGGAGAGAAAAATATCTCTCAGACTCTTACAGAAAGCAAATTGGTTAAACAATGGCCGTGACTTATCCAGATGGCTAAAACTGACAAAAGATCTACAAGGTGCTGTACATGGTTCCAAATAAATCCTGAGGAGCTTTAACTGACTTTCTCAGATAGCAAAAGTTACATTTGTGGTTATACCAGTCTTGCTTTAATTTGGTCTTAGTCATCCAGCAGAAAAGTGTAATCACAAGGTATGAAAAGTAATGCCATATTAATATGCCATGCTGTAAAAGGCTCAAGTCAACAACTTCTGACGACTTACTAATACTATGAACTATTGGACTATGTAGGGTTATATTGCTGAATTCAAGTACCTACAATCTGGCATCAAATATGAAAAGGGTCTCTAAAGACTTCTCCAAATACAGCTTCTCTAACTCCAATGGAATACCCATCTCTGACAAAACAACACAAAAAGGGGAGATATGTAGGGAGCCACAGAAGCTAGAAAATCAATCAAAAGTGTATAGGCAGGACTAGGCCTCAGTGCCTAAAGCAAACAAGCTACCTCAGTCCTGAGCTAAGCATTTTGACGGGTTAATGTAGGCTACAAGTTGCTAGGCAACCTTGTGACCCATATTACTAACTTTGCAAAAGGTATGAATAAACGTAGGTTTCATTGTGCTGGCATGTGAGTCTTGCCCATCAGCAGACTACCAACCACCTAACCCAGCTTCTTGTCTATCTTTGTCTCCCCGTTGCCATGTCTCCCTCAGTAGAACCATGCACAATGAGACCAATGGATCCCTACAAGTTTGGTTTTTAAAAAATTTTTTAACTTATCACAAAGTATGAAAGTTGTACTTTTTTTTTTTTTGGAACCGGGGATTTAAAAAGTCATAGAAAAACCTACCAACAAAGAAAAGCCCAGGTCCCAATGGATTTGAAGCTGAATTTTATAAGAAGTTTAGAGAAGATTTAACGCCAACTTTTCTCAAACTCTTTGATGAAATTGAAAGGGAAGGAATTTCCCCCAAACTCATTGCCAGAGGCTAGTATTACTCTAACTCCAAAACCAGAGAAAGATCCAACTAAGAAAGAGAACTATAGGCCAATCATTCTAATGAATATAGATGCAATAATCCTCAACAAGCTACTAGCAAACAGAATGCAGCAAATTATCAAGAAGATTATACATCAGGACCAAACAGGTTTCATCCCAGGAATGAAGGATTCATTGAATTCAACATATTCAAATCCATAAATGTAATGCACCACATCAATTGAACCAAGAACAAAAACCACATGATCATCTCAATAGATGTAGAAAATGCTTTTGACAAAGTCCAACTCTCATTCATGATTAAAAAAAAAAAAGAAACCTACAAAAAATTGCAACTAATGGTCTACATCTATGAGAAATCCACAGCCAACATCACACTAAATGGGCAAAACCTGAAAGCCTTCACTCTAAAATCAGGAACAAGACAAGAATGTCCTTGTCTCAGCTCCTATTCAATATAGTTCTGGGAACATTTTCCAGAGCAATTATACAAGAGACACAAATAAAATGAATAAGAATTGGAAAAGAAGTGAAATTATCATTATTTGCAGATGACATGATACTTTATGTAAAAGACTCCAAAAACTACACCAAGGATCTTGTAGATTTAATAACCAAATTCAGTAACGTAGCAAGATACAAAGTCAGTACTCAAAAATCATTAGCATAACAAAAGGGGATGCAGATGAATGTCCATTTTGTATCTGTGTATTCAAATGACTAGGATCGATATACAGTTATATTCTCTTAATGAATAGAGGGATTTGCTCTAATGGTGTTTGTAAGTAGGATATCATGTCTGCATCTTGTACAGCAATTAATCACTAGGAAGAATATATGCAATGTGTTAATTATTGAAACTGTCCTACCAGTTTGGTTTGAAACTGTCTCATTGCTATTTGTTTCTCAATAAATTTATGGAAAAAAAATCATTAGCAGGCTGGGGAGATAGCTCAGCAGTCTAAGTGCCAGCCTGGCAAGCACCAACCCCCAGCACCGTATTCTGCGCCAGCCCCCCAGCCCTGAGCACACCAAACCAGCAATTGAAACCAGGCATGGTGACATACGCCTGTAATCTCAGTGCTGGGGAGGCTGAGACAGGATGATCACTACAAGTCTGAGCTGTGTACGAAAACCCTGACAAAATAAATTTTAAAAAACATTAAAAATTTAATGGCTAGGGAGATAGCTCAGTGGAAAAAACATTAAAAATTTAAATATCATTAGTATTTTTGTACACAAAAAACAAACTCACTGATAGACAAATTAAGGAAATCATGCCTTTCATAACATCATCCCCCAAAGTGAAGTACTTTGGAATCAGTCCTACTAAGGAAGTAAAAGATTCATCCAGTGAAAATTATGATACTCTAAGAAAAGAGATTGAAGAGGATTTGCAAAAATGGAAAAATACTCCTTGCTCCTGGATAGGAAGAACCAACATTGTGAAATGGCTATACTTCCAAAATTGTTATACAGATTAAATGCAATCTCAATTAAAATACCAGTAGTAAGGGCCGGTGGCATAGCTCAGCAGACTAAACGCTTGCTTAGGTAAGCACAGGGCCAGGGTTCGATCCCTGGCACCTCATACCATGCTGACCCCACCCCTGGGTGCGCTGAGCCAGTGATGGAGTCCAGGCTTGGTGGCACATGCCTATAATCCCAGCACTAGGGAGGCAGAAATCAGGAAGATCACTCTGAGTCCAAGCTGTGTAATGAGAGCCTTCACACACACACACACACACACACTACCATTAGTATACCCCATGGAGCTAGAGAACACTTTCTTCAAATTCATTAGGAATCAAAAGAGGCCCAGAATATCAAAAGCAATTTTGCATGCATATATCTAGCAGTATGAGCAACTAATTTGAAGACAACACTATGTAATATAACAAATGCTGTTGTCGTGGTTTGGGGGTTTTGCAAAGTGGACAGTGTAATACAGGACACATTTTATAATACTAGTTTATAAGCAATCATGCAAGAATCATATACAACAAATGCAGGAAGTCTACCCACACACTAAATACTAAAGTATCCAGCTGAGGTCCTGGATCCTACTTCACAGATATGTGCTGCAAAGACCCAAAGGTCAGTGGTGGAAGTCTATGCCAGTGGGATGAAGGATTTGTGCTAGCAGGCTGAGGAATCTGAACTGGAGCTAGGAAGCAATGCTCAAGGTAAGCATCAGAGGTCTCCCAAAAGTACCACAGCCATCCTCAGCACCAATGAGACCCCAAGCTCCTCCAGCAATGAGGAGAGCCAAGTTCCCTTCAGGAAAGCCAATGCAACAAGCTTCTCCATGAGGCTGAGCAGTGCACCATCTTCCCTTCCAGAGCCAAGAAGCAATGCTCAAGACCAGAGCTCCTCCAGAGTTCATCGGGAAAGCCAGCATGAGAAGATCCTCCAGCAGGACAGCCCAAGAGAACGAGCAGCTTCCGACAGCTCCAACAGCTTCTCCAAACAGCATCCCTAACAGTGTTTTAGCAGCATTTTCTCGTCTCTTCTTGCCTTGCTGTCAACAATCCTCAGGTTGGCCTGTCACATCCAGCACTATGCTAGTTTAATTCAGCTGGGTGTAATAAGTTGACTAGTTAAAAATCCACAACTGTGAAATTCGTATTATTTTGTTTAGTGAAATTCTGTATCATTTGTAATTTTTCTATTTAATGCTATTTTGTACTATCTTTATTTTATTTTATTT
>NW_004524622.1:7765701-7767030 GCF_000260255.1 Octodon degus
CACCAGGGGGCGGGGCTGGCTGGCATGTGGTGCTGGGGGATTGAACCACAGTCCCTGTGCTTTGCTAAGCTTGTTCTAAGTAGGTGCTTTAGACCCCTGAGCCATCTCACCAGCCCCTTTACTATCTTTAAAAGACACAAATTTTAAAAACGGGCAAGTGAAATGAATAAACATTTCACAGAAGTACAAAGGTCAGTAAATATATGTTCAGCATCACTGGCTATTAGAGAAATGCAAATTAAACAACACTGAGGGGCTGGCCAGACAGCTCAGTGGACTAAAGCAGGCGCATGGACCATGGTTCATGCCATTCCAGCACTGCTCTGGGGTGTGCTGAGACAGCAACTGAGACTAGGTGTGTGGAGTGATGGATGGCACATGCCTATAATCCCAGGGCTTGGGAGGCTGAAAACAGGAGGCTCACTAAGAGTCTGATCTGTGTAGTGAGACCCTGTACTAAATACATAATAAATAAATAAATAGTGAACATCATTGAGATTCCATTTTACCCCACAAAAAATGGCCATCACCAAGAAATCAAATAATAACAAACATTAGTGAAGCTAGAAGCAGATGGGGAGGAACTCTTCTACACTGTTGGGGATGTAAGCCAGTAGAACCGCTAAGGAAGTTACCATGGATTCCTCAGAAAATGAAAATATAGGAGTTCTTTTGACCTAGGTATTTCCCTTCCAGATATCTTCTTAAAAGACTTGAAGAATGACATCATATTACAGTCATACAGGCACAGCCATCTTTATAGAAGCACAATTTAAAATAGTTAAATCTTGGAAACAGCCTATATGTCCATCAATAGATGAATGGATAAAGAAAATGTGGTATTGATACACAATGAAATACTATGCCATAAAGAAAGATGAACTCGAGGCATTTGTAGGTAATTGGATACAACTTAAGACCGTAAAATTGAGTGAAATAAAATAGGTCCACAAGCTTAATTATTACATGGTTTCCCTTATTTGAGAAAACCAAAATATAAGTAAAGAGCAAAATAAAATATAATAGGTAGGGAGATAGATCTTTCTCAAACAGGAAGGGGATCAAGAGAGGGAGCATTGCAAAAGAATTAACATGCGATATATATCACCTCTCTTTAAGAATGTAATCACTGGGCCGGGGAGATGGCTCAGTAGAATAAGCACTTGCCTGGCAAGCTCAAGGGCCTGAGTTCAATCCCTGGTTCCGCAAAAAAAAAAAAAGAAAAAAAAAGAATGTAATCATTGTGTATCACAAGCACATACTAATAAAAAAATGAAAAGTATATACCTATAAAAATATGAGGCAGATCCATTATGTTGAGCTGTAGGG
>NW_004524622.1:7768143-7769982 GCF_000260255.1 Octodon degus
TGGTTAGGATAGATATATAGTTACATTCTCTTAATGAATAGAGGGATTTGTTCTAATGGTGTTTGTAAATAGGATCTCAGGTCCGCATCTTGTACAGCAATTAACCACTAGGAAGAATGTATGCAATGTGTTAATTATTGAAATTGTCCTACCAATTTGATTTGAAACTGTCTCATTGTTATTTGTTTCTCAATAAAATTATGGAAAAAAAAGACAAAACTAAAAAAAAAATATGAGGCAGAAGAAAGTGACTGTGACAAATGGACAACCCAGGGGCTTCTGGAGTGCCGGCAGTATTCTCCATCTTTCCATGGAGGATTGTACTGCTGTCACATTTGTCATATGCATTTTTCTGTGCAAGTATTTCAAAGTAAAAAGGGTAAATTAAAATACAGCCAAAAAATAAAAATGTGCTCCTATTCTACTAAAATTCTCTGGGTCCTCTAATACAGCACTGGATAATTGGTTCCTTGCTTTATGTAAGGATTTGAGGAATTCACTGACAGAATTCTTCAGATTAAACAATACTCCTTCAAAGCACTTGATGTCTTTGCAAAGATATCTTGAGTTTTTCTTGGGATCCTCTTATGTGAAGGACCACCTGAGCAGCTCTCCTTGAAAGAACAGCAATCATCTCCATTTTGGCTGAGCCTGATTGTATTTCCTTGTACTGATATGTACAGAGCTGACTAGGACTTTTCCTCATCCTTTCAATTGGATTTAAACCTTGCATATTCGTCTAGCCAAGGTGGTGGTGGTGGACAGCACATGTGTTTCCCCGATAACCCCACCTGCTGCTCTTTAATGAGCTGGGTTGAGACAGGATGAAGAGCCAGTGCTCCACACTGTGAGCTGGGATCGAGGCTCAAGATAGAGGCTGTGACTTCCTAGGGCTTGAGAGATTACACATCAGAGCTGAAGCACCAGACCACAAAGCATTAGATACTATCTCAGTATGGTGCAAATTACTTTTTCTGCATATCCTTCTCTCTGCATAGGACAGAGGTGAATGCAGGCCTCCTACCTAGCCCAGCTCACAGTACTCACTTACTTCCCACAATTCTCAGTCATTCATCCTCAAGCCACTTCTCCTGCATGACTGAATAAAACCCAGGTTCAGCCCTGGGTCGAGGCCTTTGTTCCGTATAGCCTTCACCATGGCTGGACTTTAGGACCTCTTGGCTTCCCACAACTATAATTGTGCTTTAGTGTCTTTATTCTAGCCATGGGTTGCACTGGAAGTGGTAGATTGGAATTAACTTCATGGGATTCCAAAAATTTATCCATGGGATTACAGATATAATCTTTCAGGACTGAGATGAGGACCCGAAAGGGCTCACTATATTCTTGGGTTGTGTATTCAGAAGCAGAAAAAGCCCTGTTTCATTGACCTCTTTTGGCCTTTTCTTCTGAAATAAAATGGTATTCTGATTTAAAGTCAACTTATACTAATGGCAATGCTATGAAAATCAAGGGTATAACCATGATTTTCTGCTGTGCCTATGTGTAATTTACTGAATACTGTGTACTAGGCCTAATGTGACATTTATTTTATAAGAAAACTTGGGTCTATATTATAAACAAGGAAACCGAGGCAGGGAGGGGCTAAGAAACTCGCTAAAGCGAGGAAGCTGGTGGACTTTGGGTCAGGTTTTGTGGAGCTTAGCTCGAGGGCCTCCTCTCCTGATCTTTACCAGCAGGTTGCCCCCCACGGACTCCGGGGCATAGGTTGCCCAGCAGCTTTCTCTCCATTTCCGTGGAGGACCTTCAGCAGCATTTGATGCTGCAGGAAAACTAGGATTCTAGTTTCTGGGTTTTTTGGTTTTGGTTTTTTTTTTT
>NW_004524622.1:7770282-7772460 GCF_000260255.1 Octodon degus
CCCTGATGCTTTTGCTAAGCTTGTTCTAAGTAGGTGCTTTAGACCACTGAGCCATCTCTCCAGCCCGCGAATCCTTTTATAAAGTAAAGGATCAGCTCCTAAAACATCAATTTTGTAAACCTGTAGACTACCACACTTGGATTGGGTTTACCTGAAATAAACCTGTTATTCCTTTGCCATACAGTAGAGGGCGTCTTCCAACTGCTTTCTGAAAGTTGTCTATAAGTGGTTGCTTGTTGGATGTGTAAGCCTGAGAAGAAACGGCAAAGGTAAACTTTTTTTAAATATCAGAGTTTTAAACTCCAGAAAACTCCGCAAAGAACGAAAACGGCTCCAGAAAACCGATTAATTTGGTTTCGCAAGTTATTACTGAACGGCAATAACATTTAAGTGGTTTCCTGACTTGCCTGCAATTTATTAGCTCCAAATCCATTTTAGTTTCACTTGTTGCACAAACTCGGGATTTTGTTCTTTTCACTTCCACATTTTCTGCATTCATAAGTTAGTGCCTGCGGCACTGTGCAGACTCACCGAGTCTGGGTATCAGCTTACAGGGAGCCTTCAGTAAATACTCTTGCAGAGGTCCACCCCTGGTCCCTTCCACTCCTCTCTCCTGGAGAAACCTCCCTCGTCTGGGAAGACAGACCGTCCCAGGGCGGAGGCCCGGGAGCGCCCTGGCCGCGCCGGCTCTGAGCTGAGTTCCCTGAAACTTGCTTTCTGTCAGCTAACAGCCATGCTCCGAGTGATTGTGGAATCCGCCAGTAATGTCCCTAGAACGAAATTTGGGAAACCGGATCCTATTGTTTCTGTTATTTTTAAGGGTAAGGAAACATTTTCTTCTTTTCTTGAAGCCCTGTTTTGGAATGTTAGTTGCTTGGATCATGTTCTTTAGAAGTCTTCGTTTAGTGACTGATAAAGCCAGACTTGGCCAGCTTCTCTGGTTACCTGACCAGGTGAGGGGAGAGGACTGATTGTCATGGAAGGAATTCACGGTCCCCAGACCTTTGCGACCCACTGAACCTGCTGTTTTAGCCTCAACATGATTTCTCTAAATCGTTAGAGGAAAGCATGTACTCATGTGTCTCTTTGGTTTAAGGTGTCAGGGAGGTCTGTGTTGGTTCAAAGTGAGAGTTGCAATAATCTTATTTGATTTTTCTCTACCTGCGAGAAATGAGTAAAAGCAATTAAAGCGCTGGAGGCGCCAGCACGCTGTTAAAACACCATTGCTCCATTGAAACGGGCTTTCATTGTCCCTGGTTCTGGTAGAGCAATTGGGATTCTGAGTTAGGTTTTCTTTCCAGTTGCTTTGTGCCTTTTTTGAGATTTCATTTCTCTTTATCTCAGCTTTCTCCTTTAAAGTAGGAGAGGAAGGTTTAGACTTTAATTGGTCTTTAAAGAGCCTGTTGTAATTAATTCCAGGCACTTACTTTTTATGACTTGGGATCTTAATTGCGTTGCAGGGACTGCAGTGGCGGTATGAAGGCACAATCCCAGGCAGCTTGAGGCTTTTCGCTTTGGCCCATGTGGTGCATCTGACTATGGGCGCGGGGCTCTCTCCATTTTCTGTTTGTCCACGGTGCTTGGTAAAATTGCCAGCTTGCCCCTGGGCAGGGCACAGGCTGAGAGGCACATTCCTGACCATGCCCCAGCACATTTTTCTCTTCTTCCAGGAACCTGGAACTTCAGTCTTACACTTTCTGGATACTTTCTCCCTTTCTCCATTCTTGTTTTCATTTCTCCTCCCTACTTCTCTTCTCAAATTTCTCTTTCTTAATGTGAGCAAGACAATGAAAGAAATGAAATCCAAAATTGTCAAATGGTTGTTTAATTTTAAAAAAGAGAGATCTAGAGGTTAAAAGTTGTGTTCATAAAGGATAAAGTAGTTTAAAAATCTGGCAAGTGAATATCTGGTAGTCACGTTGCCTTGGAGTTCATTTGAATGGATTAGTTTTCTTTTAATCTTTTTGTCCTTCAAGAAATTGCACAATAGGGACATAACATGAAGTGCTTGCATTCTTTACACTGGCATGTAAAGACAAGTAAAAATATATGGGTTTATTCTGTTGATGTTATTACTTGAGGCAAGTCCTATATATTATAAATGAATTGGAATTATGCTATTGAAATCTGATTTGTCTGGGCAATAAGCATTAATTGAAAATTTTAAATTATTAAAAA
>NW_004524622.1:7773935-7775083 GCF_000260255.1 Octodon degus
AAAAAAAAGTCAAAAATTATTTTAACAAGAAGTCTCTTTTTCTGATCTCTTTTGGTTGCACAAAGTTGGTGAAGTCATTCATTCATCCATCCATCCATCCAATAAGCAACCTCACAAAAGAAAGAACATTGAATTCAGTGTAGGAATATCTGAACTCTAGCTGACATTAGCCAAATATCTTATGACCATGACTAACCCAGTTTTAACCAGTTCAATCTCAGATTCTCAGCTATATAATATGGGCTACTGAATGCTTTTGTCCTTTACGAGTTTATAAGTTTCTAGTTCTGTGTAAGAATAGCTGATATTGTCCCAATATAGAAGGCAATGCCTTATATACCAGAGGGGATGATAGTAATGAATATAATGTTTTTCTTGTTATAGTCTTCCCCAGTGACTTAAAACACTGGTGATACCAAATCCTTTCCAGTAATATGCCCAATTTTGAGCACCAGGTAAAGTTAAGTAACAGTAAGTTTTGATAGAACTGAGGTCCTTGCACTATGCTAATGATTGTCAGGGGAACATGGAGCAAAGCCAGCTGTACTTCTGGTATGGAGAGGGACAGTGTGTAGTTTGGAAGGTGTAAAAGCCCTAACAGAAGATCAAGGTGCTACCAAAGAAAGTCTCTGTGTTGACTGAAATGTGTAAACTTTTCACCTCTTAGTACATAAAACATCAAGGTCAGAGCAGTAAGCAGCTCTCCTCAAGCTGTCAAGTAGCAGGCAACCTGGCCAAGAGAAGGGCGTGGGAATGGCAGGGTGTATGAAGACATTGTGAGGCTGGATTAGGTAGCTGTCTGTCACTGTCAACAGCTACACTGGGGACTGGGAAGATGGCTCAGTAGAATAAGCGCTTCCCTGGCAAGGGCAAGGGCCTGAGTTCAATTCCCAGTTCTCAGTTCTGAAAAAAAAAAACAACAAAAAACAAAAAAACCCACCCAGCTACACTGGATAACCAAATTCTGATGAGCAAAAGTTTGTTTTGGCTCTCAGTTTTGGACACTCAACTGGGAAGATTTGCTGCTTTTTAGCCTGTAGTGGGAAATACGGGCAGCATATCATAGCAGAGCACATGGCAGAGTAACCTTGCTTGTGTCATAGTCAAGAAGAAAAAGAGGATGATGTCAGGGCCTCACGATCACTTTC
>NW_004524622.1:7775729-7797533 GCF_000260255.1 Octodon degus
TTCCTACTCTTTCTCTTTCACTTGCAATCTAGATATTCACCACTTTGAATACTTTGATTTAAATCTTTCTCAAACCCTGTTTGAGACAGGGTTTCATGCCTGAGTGCTGAGATTACAAGTGAGCACCAGCATACCGTTTTCCTTCATTGTTTTTGTATTAACTCTCTTGAAGGGCTCAGTTCTTGTAGACTTTCACAGTGTGCCTTTACAATGTGACATCACTACATTCATACAAAACATCAATTCCAGTAGGACACGGTTGTCACACTATAGCAGTTTTCTTGTTCTTATTATGAATATAATGAAACTTGTTATGATATTTTATCTGCCAGAATTTGCTGTCAGTTTCTGCCTCATGTAGATCTTTTCTTTTCTTTTTTCTTTTTTCTTTTTTTTTTTTTTTGCAGAACCGGGGATTGAACTCAGGCCCTTGCGCTTGCGAGGGAAGCGCTTATTCTACTGAGCCATCTCCCCGGCCCCATACTTTTTTATTAACACATGTTTGCAGTACATTGATCATAGGAAGTTGGTACTCAGTTTATAATACATTTTATATTGCATATCAAGCTAAGAAAATATTCTGGTAAAGGATGAAAACCTATTTGATGTAATCTGCCTTTGACTTCTTAAACCATTTTAACCATTCTATAGCTAACCCTTTTAAACCTTTCTACAGAAATATTTCTTTCTTTCTTTCTTTCTTTATGTATATATGTGCAGATCTTTTCTTTGTGGAATGGTGATTGCCGTGGTCCAAATACTGATGGGTTATTACTTACGTCTTGTTTCTCACTGTTCTAGATCTTCTTCTTTCATCTAGAAAGGGCTTTGGAGTGCAAGCCCATATACTGCTAAGATTCCTTCCTATTTGGCATAATAAACTTTCAGCTTTAAATAAGCCACCTCCCTGAGAATCTTTCTTTTTTGAAATAATGGGGTACGAATAGCTTATCTGAAAGGGAGTAAATGAAATGTTGGAGATAAGCAAAAGCTGTCCTTTATGCAATGGAAACTTGCCCCCCTCTTTTTATGAGCAGAATATTTATTGAGGGAAAGAAAGCTCCTGTCCAAGAGAGGGACAGGAGGGGGGCCTGAGTGGATTGTTCTCCCTTGCCCCCCCCCCTTTTTAACATTTATTTATTATTTTTGCATGTGTGTGTGTGTGGGGGGCAGCTCAGCCCACCAGGGGGCAGTGCTGGCTGGCATGTGGTGCTGGGGGATTGAACCACGGTCCCTGTGCTTTGCTAAGCTTGTTCTAAGTAGGTGCTTTAGACCACTGAGCCATCTCACCAGCCCTTGCCCCCCCCCCCCTTTTTTTTGACACAAATCATTTCACTACTTTAAATTGATTTTTTTTTTCATTTTGGGACATTAATGCTGAGAATATTATATATTAAATACATATGCATATATATTTAATTTCATGTTGGGTTTTTAATTTTTTTGAATGACAAATACTATATTCATTTATAGGTACGGTGTGACATTTCAATGCATATATATAATATGTGATAACCAAATTAGAGTCATTGCTATATCTATCACCTCAGACATTCTTTCATTGTGAGGAGCATTCAAAATTTCAAGAATATTTTTGAAAAGATTTTTTCAAGCTTGTGTGTCTGATTTATATTATTGTCTGAAGCTGCATCAGTTTTCCTAAAATGATTCAAGTTTATCTTTTATGGAAGAGTTTTACACACTTCATTGTGTGTAAATGCTCCTATTGTCTTTATTCATTTGTCAATGGACAAACGTGCTTTTTTTTTGCGGGGGGGGGGGAAGGCGCTACAGGGTGCTCAGGGTCTCACTACTGGATCGGACTCATAGTGATCCGCCTGTTTACAGCCTCCTTAGAGCTGGGATTACAGGCATGTGCCACCACACCCAGTCTCAATCACCGTCTCAGGGCACCCCGGAGGCAGGGCCTGCACAGCAGGTTGGGGGATCGAAACCCCAGCCCCAGTGCCTGCTTGCAGGTGCTTTAATCCACTGAGATATCTGGCCGGCCCTTCTAGACATGCTATTTCTAAGATTTAGCAATTATAAATTGTGCTGCTATAAACATGGGCATGCATGTATCACTGTAATATGATGCCTTTGACTTTTTCAAGAAGATACCTAGAAATAGATTATCTAGTTTTAGTTTTTTTTTTTTTTTTTTGTATTTTAGGGAAGGGTCTACAGGGTGTCTCACTACTAGATTGCACTCATAGTGATCCGTCTGTTTATAGCCTCCCAAGAGCTGGGATTACAGACATGCACCACCATGCCCAGTCTTCTAGTTTTAGTTTTCTTTTCTTTTTCTTTCTTTCTTTCTTTCTTTCTTTCTTTCTTTCTTTATTTCTTTCTTTTTTTTTTTTTTGAGGAATCTTTGTACTGACTTAAATAGCAGTTGGACTAGTTTTCATTCCTATAGTTCCTCTTACATGAGAAACCCAAAGTATAAATAAAGAGCAAAATAAAAGTTGGATAATAGGAGATAAGGAGATGGATCTTTTTCAAAGGGGGGAAAAATAAAGAGATGGAGGGAGGGAAAGCAGGAGATGTAAAAAGGAGCCAAGACATATAATGTATGTGTGCTAGCTCCACACAAGCCATGTGAACACTATGTACTGCAAACATGTACTGAATAAAAAACAAAGAAGGGGATCAAGAGATGGATCAAGAGGGGAGAAAAGGGAAAAGGGATGATAAAAGAAATTAATATGTATCATGCTTATATCAACTCCCCCAAAAGAATATGTTATCTACCACAAACATTTACACTAATAAAGAAAACAATCTGGAAAAAAAAACAACCTCATTCAAATAACCACGAAAAAGTGTGAGGTTCCTTTAAAGAATGATGCAGTGGGATGGGAGGAAGATCTCCTGGGCCTCATCCCTGTGTGCTGTGGAGGTGCTGTGTGACCTGCCCACACATAAACTTAGTTCACTGGGTGCACCCTAAGACTAGTCCAGAAACATCTCACCAGCTCAGCTGATAGTCGTGCCTCCTGGGTACACCAGTAGAACACAGCATTGTGTTAACAAAAGTTCAGAGAGGCAAGTGTTCAGTCTACTGAGTCATTACCATCATTTTCTGGAAGACAGCCTGGCACTGCTGGACGACAGTGGCCCCACCCTGTCCAAGCTTGGGAACTCTCCCAGGTGGATGCCCCAAAAGCACATTCTGTGGCTCTCAAGCATTTATAAAAGCCACAAATGCCTTTCAGAAGCTAATTAGTGTGCTTTGTTTTTTCTTTCTTCTTACACAACCTATCTTATCTACATGTCATTAGCCAGAGGTATTGGCATTTTTCTGGTTTCGGTTTCTTTTCAGATTGTTGGTGAGTTTCTCCATCCCCCTAGGATTTGGTCCTGTCAAGAAGGCAAGATATTTTTGTCTTGTGCAACACCTGACATATCACTATACATTTCCAGTGTGGACCATGGAAGCAAAGAGCTGGCAGGACACTGGAAACATCTTGGTATAGTGAAATCATTGAATCTTAGTCCTGAGGGAGCCACAGGAAATAGATCAATCTCCCTTTGTTTAGGCAGAATTATACTTACTGTTCTTTGAGGTGCTTGTTGGTTAAGGTTTGGCAAGAAGCCATGTCACTCATTTCTGACCCCTTGCTATCCAGAGGCAAACTGGTGTATGAGTCTGTTTGCATTCTTGTTGCTGGCAAGAATAATGCAGTTACCTATTTTTGTGTGGAAATTCATATGTGAGGTTCAATGAGCTATACTACTTAGAAGGTCATGGGGTGGCAATTGTCACCTTTCTCACTATGTACTTCCTATTGAACAGCTGTTCTATTGTGCAGAGGTACACTTTGAACTCAGTTTTCACTTAGTAATAGCTGGGCAACATCTGGTATCTTAATTAAGCCTTATCAGGTCACATCTTATTAGCCCTAGGCTTTGGAGTGTGGCATACCTGAATGAGGATTCCAGTTGCTGCTTATTACTCCCTAGTTGTTCATAAGTAAATAAAATCTCCTGCCTCATTGTTTTTAGTAATGTCTCCCGACTCTGCACAGGGAAGTGCTTAAATTCATTTCCTAATTTGGTAACCATGACTTTCATAGAGCCCTCCAAAGGGTTCGCATGTTGAGAACCAAGGCTAGAAAAGTATTTCTAACACAGCTTGATTTTCTAGGCATAGAAGAATTCCAGTGTTCTAGGTAGAATACTAGAATGAGCCATAGACCAGAAAAGACATTCAAAAGCTACAATTTAAGAGTAGATGGAAAAATGGAAAGGTTTGGGAAGAACACTGGCTACTTTAGTGGGGCCTTTTACATGGGCTTTGGGTCACCACTACCAGGTGACTTAGTTGTGACTCTACATCTAAGTACAATATCAATGTCTCCTGAGTAAAAAGGTTTGAGAGAAGACTCAAGTTGGCTCAGTTTGGATCAGAAATTCACCAAAGGTCCAGTCAGCTGTGGCCAGAAGGCGTGCAACTCCAGAGCAATCACACCTGGGAAAGCAAATATGTCTACTGCGCAGGCAACTTCTGAGGACCTCAGACATAGACCACTAAGCCCCTCTCCTTCCAGCTTGCAGATGAGACTGTTCATTTTCATCTTTCATCTGTTATTTGACCTATTTTTTCACCAAAAGCTCTCCACCCCACTTTGCCTTAATAGGTATTGAGCTCACGGGCTTTATACTGTACAATATCCCCTGCCCTTTTGTATTTTCTTATTTTGAGACAGTGTCTTGCTGAATCCTTAAGTTGCCCAGACTGCACTCAAATGTAGAGATCACCCTGCCTCAGCCTCCCAGATTCTTGGGTCTACAGTACATGTCACCACTCCTAACTAGAAGCCCCCCCTTTTTTAAAATAAAATCAACACTGTATACAGAAAAAGGTGATCTTAGGAAAGGCAGCTTTATCATCATGAACTAAATATCTTTGAGTAACTGTATGTCTGAGCCTTCATTTCCTTATCTATAAAATCAAAAGAATAAAACATATCTTGTGATGATATTATAAGGACCAAGAGTAATAAAATGTCCAAAGTATTTATTGTGGTAGCTGACACAAAATTGTTTTATGGCAAATTTCAATAATTTGAAATTTGCCTACAGTTTCAATAATTAACACATTGCATACATTCTTCCTAGTGGTTAATTGCTGTACAAGATGGGGACATGATATCCTATTTACAAACACTATTCAAACAAATACCTCTATTCTTTAAGAGAATGTAACTATATATCTATCCTAACCACTTTGAATACACAGATACAAAATGGACATTCATCTGTATGCCCTTTTCTTGTTAAGTTCTGTTATTTGAATATTATAGGTATGTTAACTCAGCAAAATATTCTAAAAGAGTCCAGCAGCCCATAATAGTAATGGGTCTTCTGCTTGACTGGCAATGTCAGAAATTGTTGACCTGAGTCCCCTACAGCTCAACATAACAGCATGGCTTTACTTCCTATATTTCGTTTTTATACTTTTCTGCTGGATGGTTAAGACCAAGGTAAAGCAGGACCTATGCAACAAGAGTTGTAGCTCTTGGGTCTGATAAGGTCAGTGAAATCCCCTCAGGATTTATCCTGAGATCCTGGTTCTTTATTTTTAGCTGTAGTTACATGCACATTTATTTATTATCATTTTAACTATCTCAAAGTATACAATTCCATTACATCCATAATGTTGTCCAACCATTAGCACCATCCCTCCATGGAACTCTATCTCATAAGATTGAAATTCTACACACTCCCCATACCCGATGACCCTCAACAATGAATGACTGTTCTGCTTTCTGTCTCTGTATTTGATTACTTTAAGTAGAATGAAAGAGTATATGTCTTCTTGTGCCAGATTTATTTCACTTAGGATAATATTTTCAAAGATTCTTTCATGTTGTGGCATCAGAATTGTCTTTCTCTTTAACAATGTGTAATACTCTAGCACATGTGTATAGTATGTCGTTTATCTGCTCATGGACACTTGGGTTGCTTCTACCATTGTGATGGCTAACAATGTTACTATGAACGATGGTGCACAAGAATCTCTTTGTGTTCCTGCTTCTAATTCTGCCCCGCCATTTTATGTACTTGGTACAGGGTCTCACAACACAGCTCCAACTCTCAGTGATCCTCCTGTTTTCAGCCTCCCAAGTGCTGGGATTATAGGCACCACCACGCCCAGACTCTGTTGCCAGCTCAGGGTGCCCCAGGGGCAGGGCCGGTGTGGCATGCAGGACAGGGGATCAAACCCTTGTCACTATGCTTGCCTAAGCAGGCACTTAGTCTGCCGAGCTATCTCACCAGCCCAGGTTTTATTTTATTTTAATTTCCCCTGCTTCCAATTTTGTTAGGGCCTATACCCAGACATGGAATCGTTGGATATATCATAATCTCTCTTTCTGAGGGATTGCTCCACTGTTTTCCATAGTGACTGTACCATTTTAAATTCTCACCAGTGGTGCACAACAGCTCAAATTTTCTGTGTCCCTGGCAACACTTGTTATTTTCCAATTTTTTGGAAATAGTCATGCTAATGAGTGGAGGTATAGTAAGTTCTTCGAATTCTCCATTGACTTGGACTTTTCACCTCACACTTGCTTCCTTAGTTCAAAGTGATGATGCTGGCTACCTGCCTCTATTAGACTGTAATGTAGCTGACCTTTTGAGGTCTCTGTAGCTACAGTTGTGCTGGCAACCATAGAAATGCTAAAGTCATGTGAGAAATAGACGGGTCCCTGAAGTATCAGGTCATCTCTTTGGATTTTTTTTCTTGTATTTAGGACAGGGTCTACGGTCTACATAGTCTCAATACATAAATCAGACTCATAGTGATCCTCCTGTTTTCAACCTCCCAAGGACTGGGATTACTGGTGCATACCACCACACCCAGTCTCAATCACCATCTCAGCGCGCCCCTCAGGTGGGGCCAGCACGGCAAGCCGGGGATCAAACCCCTGCCACTGCGCTCTGCCTCAACAGGTGCTTTAGTCTGTTAAGCTACTAGGCTGGCCCCAGGTTATCTCTTTGCCCTGAGCTCTCCAGGTAGGGATAGGACCAGAGGTCACCTTGTGTTGGGACCACAGGTCACCCTGCTCCTAAGCATATCTGGAAGGTGAGAAGATCCTAAATCAATCTGACTTGAAATCTTCACTTGGCATCCTGTACACTTCAATAGTGCCTGTTGAAAGGTGCAGTTATGTATTTGCTGGTATCTGCTTCTCTATTAGACTGCAAATTTTATGAGACCCAGGTCTCTTTCCCTAATATCTAACTCAATGCCTTGTAAACAGTAAAGGAGCAGTAAATAGTTATTGAATGAATGATTGTGGATCCTCTATTCATTTGGATCAGTGACTTTCAAGCCAGACCAACTATATGGGGCAAGGTCTCTGTGTCCACAACCTACATAAGTGGCCTTTTGTATTTCAGACTTCAAAGCTTCCACAATTTGGTTGGAATCTATGAAGCAATATCAGGAAGAAAGCAGGAGAGCCCTAGACTACCACCTCTGATCTTGATATAGGGCTTTGCTATCATTAATGGCAAGAAATCTCTGTGAATCTCTGTCCCTGGCAGTGAAGTGAAAGGCAACACCTGCTTCTGAGAATTATAAAAATCAAATGAAATAATATATTTAAGGTGCCTACACTTAAGATAGATGTCTGTTCTTACCTTTCTCCCAAAATCTGGCTTTCTTTGCATATTGCCAAGTGAAAAAATAAGTGGGCTGGGTGAGTGACTAAAGAAAGATGAAACTTACAAATTGAATGACAAAAAGGTAGAACTTGTAAGCTTTCCTTTGAAAAGTAGAATTGTGGGTCCAGAAAAAAAGGTATAGGCTACATTCACATTTTAGCAAAATAACAAATTGGGTTGATTAAAATAGGACAGACTATTTAATTAATTTTTAAACACTTCATATGACAAATCTTTGAGTCTTCAGTATGGCAGATTTAGAGTAGTAGGGTACAATCAAACTTCCTGTGATGAAGGAAATAATGCCCGTTATGGTAGCCACCAGCCGAACATGAGTACTGACCCCTGCAATGTGGCCGTTGTGACTGAGGGGTTGCAATTCTGATATTAATTTTAATTAATTTAAATGTACATAATCATGCGTGGTTACTCATGGCCTTGTTGGGTAGCACAGAAAGTGGCAGGTGGCCACAGGCTTCCAACTGCTCACTGTTAGTGGCATTTCTAAACCTCAGTGGCCCCATTTACAAAACAGAGAGGGTAGTGTCCCTATTTCAGGGTATGGTGTGAGGGTTCATGTGACACATGTAGAAAGGGCTTTAAGTGTTAGTCACTGCTGAGGTCTTCAGTAAGTTTTGGCACAGGTAGGCAGGCAGCCTGAATATTTAACAACTACTTATGTTACCATCTTTTTTTTTTGGCAGAACCGGGGATTGAATTCAGGTCCTTGCACTTGCCAGGCAAGTGCTTATTCTACTGAGCCATCTCCTTGGCCCCTATCTTTTTTTCTGTTCTTACAGTGTGCCCAACTTGTATATGTTTTTCAGTCTTCATTTCATTCTGAGAATGGAGTGTTATTTCTTACTCGTTTTCCCAGTGGGAGAACTAAGTCAGAAGCAGAGCAGGGTTTAATCCACCTCCATGTCTATTCATGGGGCTCTGTGTAGACAAGAAAATAGCACCCCATCTGCACCCTGACCACCCAGTCAAGTGAATGCTTCTGCCCCCAGGCAGACTGAGTTGTTCAGTGCACTAGGGTCTTTTGGATCCACCCTGAAAGAGGAAGAAAGTATACTTAGCACAAAAGAATAAGGGGGGAGAAGGGGCTGGGGATTTGGCTCAGTGGTAGATGCTTGCCTGGCAAGCTGGAAGCTCTGGGTTCGGCCCTCGGCACCAAAAACAAAAAATAAACCTCTCCTAAGAATAAGGGGGGAGAAGGAGAAGAGAGGAGGAGAAAATGAGAGAAAAGGAAAGCAAAGTGAAAGAAAGGAAAGGAAAGGAAAGGAAAGTCTTCGCAGGCTGAGCTTCCCACAGGGTAATAAAAATCTTTATGACTCAGAAGACCAAATGTGACATAGTTTAGCAGTAAATCAGTTCCGCTGATAGCCAGGTTTGAGCCATTTCATTTGTGGGACTTAAAACCCTAACTTGTAAGTGTTAAAAATGTAATTTTAACTGAAGGGTGAAGGTCAATTTCATTTCTTCTCCATTCATTGTTTTATCACCATCTTTTTCATCCAAATAGCAGTTTATGGGTTAGAAAAAAAAAAATCCCTTATCTTTCTTTCTTTTAGCAAATAATATTAAAAGTTAGCTGCATTTTGCGTATCCTTCCTTACTAACCACACTTACTGCCTGGGCGCTGCTTGTCCTTTCTATTCTGCTACTTCCTCCTTCCAAACCTGAATCCATTCAGCAAGCATTAGTGGAGAGCACACTCTGCCCAGCAGCGCGTTGGACTCCATGACATTTGCAGACCCCACTGATAACAGCTGCCCAGCTGTTCAGCATTGTTTTATGCTTGTTTATTAAATTTTAATTTACTCATTTGTACTCATCAAAATAATAACAAATGCATAACTAATTCTTTGAGTGCTAAAGAGACTGATCTTAGGCACAGCGGGTTGAACCCCATGCAGGAAGTCCAAGAGCAGGTCCCAGGCAGAGCTGAAGCTTTAACACTCACCCTCAGCTGAGACTGGAACAACCCTGTGCTGTCCCTTAGCAGTGCTGGCTGCTTGGTCTTGGTGATGTGCATGTGAGGCTGGCAATCTGCCCACTGCTCTTCTGAGGCTCTGTGCCTATACCTTTTCAGTTTGGGGTTTCTTGTACTTCTTCCAATAAATTCAGCCTGGGAGTCTGGGGCACTGACACTTGTGGGCTGGATTCTTCTGGTCTCAGAGTCCTTTATAGAGCTCTCAAGGTTCTTCAGATTACTGCAGGGTGCTAGGCACCTGCTAATGATTTTCCACGTGTGACATGCCTTGGAGAAGAGGCCATCTCTTAGGAAACTTCTAGTGTAGAGAGAACTTCCCTTGGCCTGTTCTCATTTGTTCTTCGCAATAGAAGGTGCTGAAGGGAGACATTTTGTAGATGAAGATACTTAGAGCAAAGGAAGCCAAAGATATATTGCCAGAAAGAGGCAGGGAAGGAAAAGAACCTGAATTTTAAGATTTCTAGTATCATGCATTTTCCCATTGATTGGAATAATGCGTGGTTCATTTCCTCGTGCTTGCCATCTTTCTTGCTACGGTTATACTCTCTTTTCCTGTCATAGGCCTCACTGAAAAACAGTAGCCCACAAACACTCTCCCACCTCTCAGAGCTCAGAGCCCCAGCAATCAATGAGACTGTTCACTGGAAGAACCCAGAGACCAAAACCATTTGAAGGGTAGATAAGCAAGGAGTGAATTAAAACTGCTGCAATGGTGACAAATCCCATTCTAAAGAGATTGTTAGTGACGGGATGAGAGATGACTAATCACAGGACACCAGGATTTGAGGCCCAGAGAAAACTCAGCCAGTCATTTTTTTTGGCTAGAAGCGATAGGATCTAATTATCAAGATTTTGATTCTAAGCTTTGCTTTTGTTCTCAAAACTCTTTTATGTGACTATTTTATTTTGTCTTGATATTGTCTCTTGGGAGAAGACCGGACATAAGATCATATCCTCCCAATGCTGGTCTGATAGAATTAGTTGCTGATTATGAGTCAAATGCAGTAATATTCCCTGTGTCCCGGGCACTTTCATCTTTTTTCATTGGATCCTTCTGCCACTCTGCCATGTGGATTTTTTCGTCTCTTACAAAACACTCAGGCTTTGAGAGAACCTCTTAGTTCCATCTCCTCCTGCTGGGTTGGAGGTGGATTGGCTGAGTACCAGAGTTAATTCATTCTATAGCAAATTGTGTCACTGAAATGTGTGAGTCAGAAGTTGCAGCAGTGGGCTGGGGAGATAGCTCAGTAGAATAACTGCTTGCCTGGCAAATGCAGGGTCCTGAGTTCAATCCCTGGTACTGCAAAAAAAAAAAAAAGTTGCAGAGGTTAAGGCCCAGGACCCAGAGCACCTACATTCAAATCCTGGCTTTATCTGTTACTTGCAAATGACCCTGGCCAAGTATATTCCTTCATTGAGCTTCAGAATAGGTACTGTCTAGTAAGCCTTTGGAAGCATGCCTGGCAGGTTTAAATTCTATATATGGTAGCTAGTCTTGCTAGAAATTAGATACATTTTTTTAAATGAAGAAATCTAGGCAATGAAAGTTAAAGGAAGTAGCCAAGGTTGCAGTTAAAAAGAGCAGGGAAAGGCGTAGATTGGCCGGCCCTGCATCCTGAGGTGGTAGCTAAGAGCAAGGTTTGGACATGAGGTAGACTTGGGACCAAAGCTTGGCTCTTTCACTTACTAGCTTTGTGATTTAGGATAAGTCAGTTAATATCACTGAATCTCAGTTTACCCATCCATAAAATGGACATACCATAATAGTACTTCCCTCATAAAGATTAGATGTGGGTATGTTAAAAATGAATGCTCAACATTGGCCAAGCAATGGCTGTGACTCATCCACATGGCTGACACTGACAAAGGTTCTACAATCTGAGGTACAGGATCTCAGGATAAATCCTGAGGGGATCTCACAGACCTTATCAGACCCAAGGGCTACAACTCTTGTTGCATAGGTCCTGCTTTACCTTGGTCTTAACCATCCAGAAGAAAAGTATAAAAACGAAATATAAGAAGTAAAGCCATGCTGTTATGTTGAGCTGTGGGGGACTCAGATCAACAATTTCTGACATTGCCAGTTAAACGGAAGACCCAATACTATTATGGGCTACCGGACTCTTTTGGAATATTTTGCTGAGTCTACACACCTATAATCTTCAAATAGGGGCTGGTGAGATGGCTCAGTGGTCTAAAGCACCTACTTAGAACAAGCTTAGCAAAGCACAGGGACCGCAGTTCAATCCCCCAGCACCACATGCCAGCCAGCCCCGCCCCCTGGTGGGCTGAGCTCGCCACACACACACACACACACACACACACACACACACACACACATAAATAAATAAATAAATAAAATTTTAAATCTTCAAATAACGGAACTTAACAAAAAAAGGGTATACAGATGAATATCCATTTTTTATCTGTGTATTCAAAGTGGTTAGGATAGATATATAGTTACATTCTCTTAATGAATAGAATGATTAGTTCTAATGGTGTTTGTTAATAGGATGTCAGGTCCGCATCTTGTACAGCAATTGACCACTAGGAAGAATGTATGCAGTGTGTTAATTGTTGAAACTGTCCTACCGATTTGATTTGAAACTGTCTCATTGCTATTTGTTTATCAATAAAATTATGGCCAAAAAAAAAAAAAAAAAAAAAGAATGCTCACACACAAAATCAATACCAAGGTGTAGGAGACACTTCCAGATCCTCGTCTCAGTCCAAGAAGCCCATATTTGTAATCCCAAAGTTATGTTATTGGAGTCCCATCAAATTGATTTCAACCTACCACTTTCAATGCAACCCACGGTGAAAATAAAGACACTAATTTATATTTTCAATCATCGGGGAGTCAAGGGGCTCTAAGTCCAGCCACGAAGATGGCTTCCCAGAACTAAGAGAGTGACCCAGGGCCTCATCCGATTTTATTCAGTGGAGGAGGAGTGGCTTGAGGAGGAATGACTGAGAATTGTGGGAAGTAGGTGACTACTATGAGCTGAGCTAGGTGAGTGGCCCAAATTTACCTCTGCAATATGCAGAGAGGATATGCAGAGACAGTAATCTGCATTATATAATATTTAATGTTTTGGTAAGTCTGGTGCTTCAGCTTTGATATAGTCTTTTAAGCCCCAGGAAGTCATAGCCTCTATCTCAAGGCTCGATTCCAGCTGGCAGCACGGAGCATTGGCTCTTCATCCTGTCTTGACCTGGCTTACATTAAGGAGCAGCAGGTGTAGGTTACTAGGGAAACACTCACACCACCTTCAAAGATTATCACCAGCACCTCAGCTAGACCAATCCATATTGCTTAAGGCCAATTGAAGGATAAACAGAAGTCCTAGCCAGCTCTGTACAGAACAGTACGAGGAAATAGGGTCAGGCTCAGTCAAAATGGAGACAGCCGCTCTTCTTTCAAGGAGAGATGCTCAGGTGGGCCTCCACACCAAGGTAGTCAGTTCTGGGCTCCTTCCATCTGAGTCCTGGTAGTTAGTAAAGATGGAACAAAACCACTCCCTGGGGTTGACTTTTAGAGAAGAGCTTCTATGTGAACCCCTCAAAGTTACAGGCTTGACTATCTCTTTACTGGAGGGTTTGGGTTTGACTAGACACCTTGCAGGCCTGAAAGGACATCTCAAAGGCCAGGGGTACATAGGACATAGGAAACAGAGTGGGAATCCTCTCTCCCTTTCCCTGGACTGGGGAGTGCTTCTTGTCAGTGCTATCAAGCAGCTGCTTCAGCAGTGCACAAAACAACCTGTCTTTATACTGTAGTTAACACTTACCAGTGCTGTTCTCCCTGGAACATCCTTCTGGAGCACTAGGGGAGCACAAAACAGAAAGGATAAAATCATAGACACTCCTCTAGAGAAGACTCCCAAGGGAGCTCCTGGTCCTACGCAAGTTATGAGGGCTAAAAAATCTCCTGCTATCCTTATGAGAGCCTTCACTGGCCTCTGGTTATCGAGGGGGTAACTATTCCTTGTAGCTGCCAGGCTGACTGCCAGGGAGGACAGTTATTGCCCATATATCAGCTGCCCCGGGAGGCCTCTGAGGCCTGGAATGCAGCCATGAGGAAAAGTCATTCTGGGGCTGTCCCTGGTCCCATGGGCACTTCCTGTAGTCACTGAAGTCTTGCCTCTCCAGGGCTCCACCCTTGACTATGCAGCGGGCCCTGCCCTGTTGCCATGAGGAGTGATTGGTTAGCTTCTGCTTGATTTGTGTTTACTGTGTGACAAGCCCGTGCTGGGCACTTTGTCTTCATGCTTTCATTTAATTACTAAAGCAAACTTTGACATAATGCCTTGCAAATGAATGAAATCCAGTTCACTCAAATTACTGATAAAATACTTCCAGACATCAAGGAGTCACTGTATAGTCCTGGTCATCCAATTTCAGGGAATACTTTGTGCCTCCGTCAAGATTTGAATCCTAGCACCACACTTCCTAGCTATATGACTTCTTATAAGTTGCTGAACCTTTCCCTGTCTTGCTTGTCTCTGTTATAACTGAAATGATCATAATAGAATTTACTCCTTAGAATTTTGAGGGAAGGGGCTGGGGAGATAGCTCAAGGGCCTGAGCTCAATCCCCGGTTCCACAAAAAATAAATAAATAAATAAATAATCCCAACAAATAAAAATTAAAAATAATATTGGGGCCGGGGAGATGGCTCAGTAGAATAAGCACTTCCCTGGCAAGTGCAAGGGACTGAGTTCAATCCCCAGTTTCGCAAGAAAAAAAAAAAAGAAGAATTTTGTGGGGAGTAGGCTGAGTACCAGGAATCAAACTGAGGACCTCATGCTTGCCAGTAGGCACTACACCACTAAATTCCAAGCTCCTAGAATTATTTTGAAAATTATAACAGATAATGCCTGCAAATTACTGGGAGCAGTGATTATTAGGAAGCACTTAATGAATGTTAGCCATGAGTGAATTGGCTTCAGAGGGTCTGTGAAGTTTTAGGCAAGCAGTCAATGAATTCGTGGGTCATTGTTTCCGTAGGGAAAAGGGGACCCAGAAAAATGCAGAAATACTTTGAAGTGTAGGTTAGGTCCAACTGCATGGCTGAACCTAGGGATCTTATGGATTTACTTTGCCTGATAAAAAGTACAGTTAGGCCAGTGAGATAGCTCAGCAGACCAAAGCACCTTCTTAGGCAAGCTTAGGCAGGCTCAGGGACCACAGCTTTATCTCCAGCACCACATGTTGTGCCAACCCCGCCCCCAGAGCAGGCTGAGCTGGCCACAGAGTCTGGGGCACAGTGGCACACGCCTGTAATCCCAGCACCAGTGAGGCTAAAAATAGGAGGATCACTGAGTCCAAGCTGTGTAGTGAGACCCTGTCAACCAAATACATTAAATACAGCTCAACCAAATACATTTTAAAAACAAAAGTATAGTTATGGAGAAAAATGTTGTGAACAGCACCCCTACATCTCCTGGAGCCCTTTCAGAAAGACACAGGACACAGCACTTCCGGACTTGGAATCTCTTCCTAAAGCTCACGTGCTGCTAGCACTGGGGAAAATGTCAAGATTACCTTGAGTGATTTAATCAATTTACATGTGAGGATTCTGAAAGGGGAGGTTGAGCCTTGTGTCTTCTGGTGATAGCAGAAAAAAAAATGCAAATTTGACTTATAGGAAAGTCCAGTCAGAAGGGCTGAGGCATCACCTGTCCTTTCTCCACAGATTTTTCAGGATCAGTGACATAATGCATATTGGAAGTATTTAAAAATGCATTACCATAGTGAGTATTATTACTGCCATGGGCATCTACTATGACTGGCTGAGTTAATCAGGTTCTTCCTGAGAAAGAACCAATGAGGGCAAGGGTTTAAGGACTGGGTTCATATGATGGCAGAGATTGGCAGGTGTGAGGTGCACAGTGCCCAATGGAAGTTGGAATGAAAACTGAGATAATAGTTGATGCTGTGGTCCTAAATCTGAAATCTGTTGGGGAAGCCAGTAGGCTAGAAGTCCAGACAGTCTCAGTGTTATGATTTTGAGGCAGAATTTTTTCTCTGGGAAGCTCTAGTTTTGTTCCTAAGCCCTTCAGAATTTGGAAGAGGCCCACTTACATTCTGGAGGTTAAGTCTACTTTACCTACAGTCAACTGGCTGTAAAATATTATTTTTACATAAATACTGTCCCATTTATGACTCAGGGCTGACAACTTGACACAGATGGAGTAAGCTAATCTTAGGAGTCCTGCAAGTCTTTTCAGGAAGGGTTCGGCACACTGTCTGGTAGGCGACCAGCAAAGGAAATAGTTCTGTGAAGAGGGATGTGGCTGTTCAGTCCTGGGGAACTTTGTTGAGAGGCTGGCATTTGGGTTAAGGTTTGCAGTGGTGACCTTCACAGAACTGAGGGAGAGGCAGGCATAGCTAATCAAAAAACAGGAAATATTCTGAATAATGCCTTCAAGTCCAAAGCCTTTGAGTCAGTTGTTTTGCCCTAGGCTAAAAGTATTGAATTTCTTTCCATAGGAAGGAACAATCACAGAGCAGGGTGAGGCAGTTTTGGGTTGTTTTGTGCCTATTTTAGTTATTTTTCTTGTTGCTAGGACAAAATACCCCACACCCAAAGTTGAAATGGGCAAAGCTTTATTTAGCTCACAGTTTGTAGAGGTTTCAGTCATAACTGGGTCTGAGGGTTTGGCAGAGGGGAATCCTAGAGGAGCAACAGTTTATGACAGCAAAAGACAGCAAAAGCAAGCAAAGAAAGGGGAAGATGAGCCTCTTTCTTTCCTTATATTGCATCCAGTTTACTGGGATTAGGATAGTGCCAATCCAGATAGTGGAGTGATCCAGCAATCACCCACCCTTAATTCCAGGATTACAACACAAATCAATCACACCTTCTAGATTCAGTCACCTCCAAAAAAGCCCTATCGAAAACTGAATGAGGGACCAGCGAGATAGCTCAGCAGACTAAAGCGGCTTCTTGGGCAGGCTTGGGCAAGCGCAGGGACCTCATTCAATCCCCGGCACCACATGCTGTACCAGTCCCAACCCCAGGGCAGGCTGAGCCCACCAGAACCCCAGCTTGGAGGTACACGCCTGGAATCCCAGCACTGGGAAGGCTGAAAGCAGAAGGATCACCACAAGTCTGAGCTGTGTAGTAAGACCCTGTAACAATCCAATATATTAAAAATAAATAAATGAATAAACAAACCTGCATGAGGCTTTTGGGGGACGTCCAAACACAAATCACAATAGTGCCTGAAACTTTACCCTTAAGAAAGAAGAGGTAGAATCAAATAATTAAATAATATAAATATTAAGCTGTTCCCTTTTGTTCTTAACATACAACTGAATCATTCATTGGAAGAGCTGGGGGGCAGCTTGGTTTTTCTCATTGAATTATAAATTTAAATGCAATTTTTAATGTGTTCCTAAATGGCTTATATCAGCCATATGAAGCTTTGTCTGGTGTTCAAGGATTCCCACTCTGACCATAACCTGAGCACATATTTCTTTACCCAACTCTATACCCCTTAGTTCCAACCAGTTGGCTTCTGATATCTCTTTTTTTTTTTCCGGTACTGGGGATTGAACTCAGGACCCTGCACTTGCCAGGCAGGTGCTGGTCTCTGCAGTCTCCATCATGGCTTGATCTCTATCTCTCCTGCTCTGTGGCTGATCCACCCACCTCATTGCCTCTATCTGGAAGGAGCTTTAATTCTCAGCTCCTCATTTGCAAGTCCTGGGGGCCTGGCCCTAGCTCAATTCTTTAAGTGGCTGCTTCCACAAAGCTGCCAGTCTCAGGTTGCTGTAGTTCGATCCCCACAACTCCAGCCAGCCAAACCTGCCCTGAAGGCATTCGGAGCAAAAAAAATCCTTATGTCATTTGCAAGTCCTGATCATCCAGTCCCCATGCTGGCTCTGCTCCCTGTGTGAGCCTTTCATGGTACCAAGCTTGCAATCACTTTTCTTCCCAGTGCATTTGTGTTTTCATCTGTGTCTCTGTGGTGTCCTCTGAAATCCTTTCTCTGTCAGTCTCTATCAGTCATACATCTGTCTCCTGAAGGCAGGAACAATGTCATGGGTATTTTTATATCTCTCATGGTGTCCAGCTCAATACCTACCAAACAGTATTTCACAATTACCTGTTGGGTGGAGAAATAAAGTTGATTAATGCTTGGGGAACAACTCACTTATTAGACCACTTCTGTAGGATAAGCTGTGAGGTACCTTGGCCTGATCTGGCCAGTCATAATTCCCATTTTCCCCCCTCTTATAGGAGGGAAATCTAGAGAGGGAAGCCATTTGGACTATGTGATGCCCACTCAAGTGAGAAAATTAATGTTTAGTGGAGTAAAGGCCATGACTCATAACCTAGCTATGCTGTGGTCTTGGAAGAATGAGGTGGCTAGTCCCACAGCTGCTCTGTGCTGGGAGGAATGTGACTTTTGACTCAACAAAGCCCACTACATCCTACATTCCACAGCAGCAGCAGAGAAGAAAGGCTGAGGTGTGGTTCAAAGTGTAACCCACCAGAGTTAGACTGCCTAGGTTCCAAGCCTTATCCTGCCACTTTTTGGCTGGTGACTTTAAATGTATTTATCTTATTTTCTTAGCCGTGAAGGGGGGAAGCCAACAGAAATATATACCGTTTCTAAGGATATGGGATAATGCTTATACAGTGCTCTATACTCAAAGATTAGCTTTCATTTTCGTAAACATCAGAGCAAAGGCTTCAAGAAAGGCCCTGCTCTTCTCTTTGGACTTTACTACAGGGAAACTTGAAGTTTTGGCTGGATTGACTTCTGGCTCCTTTAGGCACATAGACCAAACAGGCTCAGACAGAAGCAAAAGACTTTGGGTCTTCAAAAATGTGGACCAGGAGTTACAAGTGTGCTGGATCTAGATAGTGTTCCTTTACTAATTCCTTTGTGCAAGGCCTCTGGACATGAAACTGTGTTTGGGTTTTAGCAAACTTGGAGGCTGCTTGGGCTTTAGAGCTGAAATGCCAGGTTTCTTTTTAAAATTTCTTTTTTAAAGAGAGTAAAAATTAGAATTTTTAAAAAAATTGCAAGTGATGCAGATTTTCACTTAACAAAGTAGTATGAATTTCACAGTTTTTGTTGTAATACATAGTATTGGCTTCCAACCAGTTATTCATATTACCAGATATATGCATGTAAAATTGGAAGAAGAAAAAAAAAGAAAGAAATGTATAAGAAATTAAGAAGACAAAAAGGAGAAACAACTGGAAAAAGGAGAAAGGTTCGATCACAATCCTGCATGCCACGCCGGCAGCAACCAAGTCTGTGTGTGGTGGCACGTGTCTGTAATCCTAGTACTGGAGAGGCTGAAAACAGGAGAATTACTGAGTCTGAGATGCATAGTGAGACCCTGGAACAAATACATAAAATGAAAAAAAAAAAAAAAAACCAAGAAAGAAAAAAGGAGATGAAACAAATTAAAGCATTAACTACTTCTTTCCATAAACCAGCAGAAATGCACACTACAGTTGCCAAACCATCCTGCTTACAAAAATAGATAAATTTCTTTCCCTCACTTCATCTCTTGTCCTTCTCCTCAACTCAGTAACTCTTTCCTTTTGCATAAGCTCATTCCCTTTTACCACTGTCTATTGTGCCCTTCAAATTCCATTTTTCTTTTTCGGGTTCTCACACTAAGGAAACAATGCGATGTTTGTACATGCAGGTCTGATTTGTCTCACTTTCTCTAGTTGCATCCATTTACTGACAAACAATCTGATTTATCCTGCTTTATAGCTGAATAATACTCTATTGTTTAAAAATACCACATCTTCCTTATCCATTCTTCAGTTGATGGGCATCTGGGTTGTTTCCAGAATTTAGCTATAACAAATTGCGCTGCTATAAACATGGGTGCACATATATCGCTGTGGTATGAGGGTCTCAGTTCTTCTGGAAAAATACCCAGGAGGGAAGTAGCTGGCTTGAATGGGATTTCCAATCCTAGCTTTTTAAGAAATCTCCGTACTGATTTCCACAGTTGTTGTACCAGTCTGCACTCTCACCAACAATGCAGTATGGCTCCTTTTTCTCCACAGCCTCTTTAGCATTTCTTATTCGTTGACTTCTTGATGTTAGCCATTCTTTCTGGGGTGAGAAGGAATCTCAGTGTTGTTTTAATTTCCTTTTTTCAAATGACTAATGATATTGAACATTTTTTTTTCATATATTTATTTGCCATTTGTATTTCTTCCTCTTGAAAGGAAAGTGTATATTCATCTCATATGCCCATTTCTATCAGAGTTCCATTGCCACTGATGAACCCAATCGCTTTCATAGCTTTGAATCTTGGTATTCTTATCTGTAAGATAGTATACCAAGAACCAGGTATGGTGGCACATGCCTATAATCCCAGAATTCAGGAGGATGAGGCAAGAGGATTGCTGTGAGTTTGAGGCCAGCCTTGGCTACATAGTCAGTTGAAGAGCAACAAGCCTAAACTACATAGTGGGATCTCATCTCAAAAGGCAAAAAATAAAAGACAAAAAAAGATGTTGTATCAGCACCTCAAAAGTCAGCTCCACTGGCTTCTTTCAACAGGAAGCTGGAGACAGAGAGGCCCCAGGGAAACTGAGTAAGAGATGGGCAGAGCCAGGGGCCACTTTAATGATTTTGAATCCCATCTCTAACTCCTTATAAATCTGGGGATGGGGAAAATGCTATAGGCCAGTAAGTGCATTCTGTTGGGAAAATCTTGATTCAGGAAGTCCCCACTGGAGGCTGATAAATGGGGAAATGTGGACACATAATATAGGCTTTTAGGTAATGTACTTGAAAGAGTGAATGTCTTTTACATGCACTTTATCTCTGGTTGATTGAATCTCTTGTTTTTCATTTGCAGATGAGAAGAAAAAAACAAAGAAAATTGATAATGAACTCAACCCTGTCTGGAATGAGGTGACTTTATTGTTTTATTCAACTTTATCTTTAATGCATAAGATGTGTCTGATTGTCCCTCTTTGGATTACAGGTTAACTCTTCTCTTTGGAAAGTGATTTTTTTTTTTTTTTAGCCAGGTCTGGCTTTGCACTACAGCCTTGCCTTACCTCATTATGTAGCCCAGGCTAACCTCCAACTACAGTGACCCTCCTGCCTCAGCTTCCCAAGTGCTAGCATTATAGGAGTAAACCATCCTACCTGGCTCTGGAAAGGGAAATTCTATATTTCACCTCCATCTCTCATTATTCCACCAAGAGGGCAGAGCAGTTCAAGAAGAGAAACACACTAATGACCACCCCTTGTGGAACAACAGTGTGGGGCCACTGAGATTTTACCTAGTTCAGTACCAGCTCACTGTGAAAGCTTGAACCACTACTACTTTGGCAGATCTAGTGAACATCTATAGAGCAAGGGAAGGACTGGATCATCTTCACAGACCCAAAGGGAAGCTCCGCAATTAAGAACTTACCTGGAGCTGGAGACAGTACTCAGGGATACAGCACTTTCCTAGCATGTGTGAGGCCCTGGGTTTAATGCCCAGTAAGGGAGAGAAACCAACAAAGCAAAACAAAACAACAAAATAATAAAACAAGAAGTCCGAACTGAACATGATTAAATGTGATTTAAGACAATATTAAATGATACTACTAGTTGAATAATGACTTTTTTGTTTTTTATATTGACAAAAGTGATGTATACTTAGTATAGAATTTTTTTTTTTTTTTTTTCGGAACCGGGGATCGAACTCAGGCCCTTGTACTTGCCAGGGAAGCTCTCGTTCTACTGAGCCATCTCCCCGGCCCCTTAACATAGAAATTTTGAAAACTTTATGTAAGTGCTATCAAAATTGTTTTGATCCCGTTCTCTAGAGGCAACTGTTGTATATCACTGGATATTTATTGAAACAATAATAAAAAATGAGGTCTGAAATATGCACTTGCATCAAATAGCAAATATTATTTCCTATTCTACTTTTTCTGTTATACCCTATGGATACACCCATATCATTCAGTTAAAATGTATTTTTAACTAAAGTGCCTGCTTAGGCAGGTGGAGGGACCGGGATTTTTTTTTTTTTTTTAACCAGGGATTGAACTCAGGCCCTTGCGCTTGCCAGGGAAGTGCTTATTCCACTGAGCCATCTCCCTGGCCCCTGGACCGGGATTTAATCCCTGG
>NW_004524622.1:7797728-7801919 GCF_000260255.1 Octodon degus
AGTACAAGATAACTTACATCTTCCATTGCTGACTTTATATCTATAAGTGGTTCTATGTTTAATATTTTCATTGGTGAAAATTTTAATTTTTCCCAGTAAATAGAATCATATATTTTGACTATTTAAAAGTTGATGATCAGTCCCCTTGTTTATTTCAAATGCTGATGAAACCTCTGTAGACAAGGAATAGTAATTAATATCTTTGTTGTTTTCACTGAATCATCAAACCATAAAGAGTGCCCTTCCACACCTGCAAATCCTTTCATCTCTCAAATAGTTTCAGTATCTCTCTAAGATAAGGGCTGAGTCTTACCTTTGAATGAGGTGAAATAAAAAGCCTCCTACTGCCTTTGAAAAGCCCTGCTGGTCTCATGCAGACTGTGAGGGAAATTCAGCTCCCTGGTTTCCCTGGGACCCAGAGCAGCCAGCTGCACCTGAATGCCCTGAGAACAAGGGCCCTGACTTGGTCACTGTGGAATCTAACACCTGACACAGAATTCCAAGAATAAAACAAAGAAATGTATATTTATTCTGCATGCTTTTATAACTTTGGTTTGGCAGTGAGATGTGCTTTCATGTGAGCTGGCATGTCTTCTGGAGGACTTCGAATTCCATTATGTTCCCAATATGGTTTGTTTCTTTCATTACAAATGTATTTATCCCGACTACCATTCTGTAACTGAGACAAAATCTGAATGAAATACCAATCCCAAACCCACTGGGATTGGTGAGAGTGTGTGTATGTGTGTGTGTGTGTGTGTGTGTGTGTGTTTCTCTGTATTTTAGGGAAGAGTATAAATACAGAGTGTTCAGGGTCTTACTACTAGATCGGACTCATAGTGATTCTCCTGTTTACAGCCTCCCAAGTGCTGGGATTATAGGTGTGCACATCCACACCCAGTCTCAATTGCTGTCTCAGGGTGCCCCAGGGGGCGGGGTCAGCTCGGCAATCCCCAGGATCCAACCCTGGCCCCTGTGCTTGCTTGTGGGTACTTTAATCCGCTGAGCTATTTGGCCGGTTTAAATGTGTTCTTTTCTTCTTTTTTAGGACAGGGTCTCACTGCATAGATCAGAATCTTAGTGATCCTCCTATTTACAGCCATCCAAGTGCAGGGATTACACACAAGCACATGCCGCCACACCCAGTCTCAATTGCCGTCTCAGTGTGCCCCAGGGGCGGGGCCAACTCAGCAGCCCAGGGATCGAACTCCTGACCCCTGTGTCTGCCTAAGCAGGTGCTTGAGTGTGTTTTTATATGAGCTGGGAGTCAAGTTTTCTTCCATCCCAAACTCACTACAAGAATCCCCGGCACATTGCTTGATTTATTTAATTCATTTATTGTCCAATCAGTCAAAGGCAACAAGTTGTGGTGGATTCCCCCTCAACCCCCTTTATCATTATCAAACAATTGAGAAACTCAGAGAGGTCAGTTGAGTACAGCATTGACCACACTGGAACTTAATATAGTGGGCTGATACATTTTAGAAAATGTTTCCTTAGATTATTCTTCGTTTGATAGCAATATGATTAAAAGGAGCAAACAATTTTAAGATATCCATTGAAGAAAATATTTTCACTGATAGACTTCATTTCATTTTTATAATATGTGAGGTAGGCGATAAATTGATTCCTCTGACTGAGTCAGAGATTTGGGGACCTATCTAAAGCCACTGAACCCAGAAAATGAGGAGGAGGCGGCATTACTGACATGGTTTGCTTTCTCACAAACCTCAACATTCCTCAGGTTTAGAATTTAATAATTTCAGTCTAACTATAGAAGTGAATAATTCAGAGATTGTCCGTGGTGAAGTAATGTTCCAATATGCAGCCTTGGTGTATCTTAATTATATTTCTGAATCCATTTACCAGCCTTTATGTTTTCGTAACCTTTGTGTGAACAGATTTTGGAGTTTGACCTGAAGGGTATACCACTGGACTTCTCGTCTTCCCTTGAGATCATTGTGAAAGATTTTGAGACAATTGGACAAAATAAGTAAGTTACTTTCAGTAGTTTTTCTCACTTTATATATTATCTTACAATGTTTATTTTATTAAAGAACACATCTTTAATAACATAATGCTTTGCATATAATAGTGCTTTAATTCCTACCCCTGTAAACCAATGTCAGATGTAACTAATGAATTACATCACTTTTTTTCCAATAACTATAGTAGTCCAGAGGCTGAAAACCCCAAACTACCACTAGTATATCTTGTAACTTCTTTGTTAACTGCACATAGTCATTTTCTTAGCTTCAGTGGCTTATCTGAATTGTAGCTATAATAGACACAGCCAACATCTTTTCTTGTGATTATCTGTGGCCTAAAAACATGTCATTACAGTTCACCTTCCATCCCCAATTCATTTTAATGTCTCATTCACCTTTTAAACCCATGCAACCTGAACCGTTTTACTGCTTCTTCCCATTTCAAAAGAGCTGGGATCATGGTGATATCCACGCTGACATGAGGATTGTCCTCTGGATACACCTAGGGTGCAGAGGGGGCTTGGAACAGATTTGCGTGTGAAAGAATGACCTCAGTAAATTCACCCCAGTGCTGAATCTGGGCTTTGGTGTTAGAAACTCAGCACTTGGTCTTGTGTTACCAGTTAAACTAAGTTCCCAAGAAGCTATAGCTTTAAACCAAAATTTCTACTTGCTATTTCCCACTAAAAAGCAATTGGCTAGTGAACATTCTTACTTTCAGATCCATGAGCTTTCTATCAAGTAACGCCATATGGGGTTCCCAGTTACTCTGTGGTCTTGATTGTAAAATATTATTATTCATAAAATATGCTATTAAATTAATAACATTAAGGGGAAAAATAAGCCCACATCAATTATAAGAAGCATCTCTGGTACATTAGTAATGTTAGTACACTTAAAAATGCATGTCTTCACCGTGGATCAGGGAAAAGTGTTGGGTAAGGCAGCGACAGCAGAGATGAACAAGACGACCAGCTTTGGTGTCAAGTGCTACCTCTGCCTCCTGTAACGTGACCTTGGAAAAATTACTTAAATTTTCTGTGCCTCAATGTGTCATTGTAAAGAAGAATTATAATGCCTCCATTATTTATAAGGATTTAGAAATACTGCATGTAAAGTGCTTGGCAACTACTCATCCCTCATTAAGTGGTAGCTACTATCATTATTGGTAATAAAATAAAAGACAATATTTTTTAAAAATGCATGTCTTAGCTCAGGTACATTGGGTACAATAAGAAGGCTGGAACATGATGAATAAATGAGGATGAGGGCTGGTGAGATAGCTCAGTGGTCTAAGATGCCTGCTTAGGCAAGTTTACGTGAAGCTCAGACCATGGTTCAATCCCTGGCACCACACGCAGCACTAGCCCTGCTCCTAGGGTGGGCTGAGCCAGCCACAATAAATAAATAAATAAATAAATAAATAAGGATAAATTTGCAGAGCTAGGGTGACTATATACCCTGATTTGCTTTGGACAGTCCTAGCATAATTATTAAAAAATGTTCTCAGTTATTGCACTAGCACAATGATTGCTAATCATTAATGAATCAGTCAGTTCAATCACTGGGTCTTCTGATTATCAGTGCTGGTGTCAGTCTGGACAGACATCTGTGCTTTGATAGGTATCATGATCCTTTTTGCCATGCTCCATTGCCAACCAGTGTCTCTTGTAGCTGAAGCAGTTTTTTTTTTTTTTTTCCTTCCCCTTAAATTATATAAATATACTCCAGAAGGTTCTCTTCCCACTCAGCCTGAAACTAGCCTTTTAAGGTTGTATTGCATATTTCAGCCTTGAGCCATTATAAGATGATTTCTCTCCCACCAACTCCCAGAAGATGATTTTATTTCCTAGGTTTCAGCATTCTAGGGAAGTGGGTGTTAGTGCCTCGCAATAGCCTTTGATTGTTACTAATAATTCTCCCTTCACTACCCTGCTTTCTTCTTTCTGCAAGTGAAAGTCTTGTTTATATTCTAGACTGGCTCTCTCCAATACAAACATAGTACAAGGTGCATATGCAACTTAAAATTTTCTGGTACCCACATTAGTAAAATGGAAAGAAACAGGTGAACTCAATCTTAACGTTGCAATCCAGAATATCTAAAATGTTATTTCAACACGTAATCAATATTTTTAACTCAGCAAGATAATTGGTGTACATCTTTTCAAGTCTTAAAGTCTGAAGTGTATTTTATTTTATTTAT
>NW_004524622.1:7804124-7825046 GCF_000260255.1 Octodon degus
ATTGTGTGTGTGTGTGGCCAGCTCAGCCCACCAGGGGGCGGGGGCTGGCTGGCATGTGGTGCTGGGGGATCGAACCACGGTCCCTGTGCTTTGCCAAGCTTGTTTCAAGTAGGTGCTTTAGACCACTGAGCCATCTCTCCAGCCCCAAATGTTTTCATTTTTGATGAGATTACTAGTCTGCTCACTGAGGGTAGTTTATTATCTTGTGACCCAATTGGAGTCAGCTCTGTAAGGAGCAGGGCATTATGAAATATCCCTTCTTTGCCTCTGTTCTCACTGTACTAACACTCTTGTTTCTCCATCATCAGTGAGGAGGCATGACTTTGGGTTTTGTTTCTGCCAACTAAACAAAAGTTAGAATACCCATACATTTTAGAAGGAAAAATCTGGGAATAAATTCTTTATTTGAATGAAATTATGTGTACATTTGGGCCTCGGATTTTCTGCTTGACTTTTCCTCTAGAGATCTGTGTCAGAGAGCTGCTGGCTGTGTGGGACTGCTTTCGTCATCTGGAAGCTCAGGGAGGGGGCGGAGTCCTGCCGGCTTCAGACTTGCCTGTTGCCGTGGAGACCAGCTGCGCAAACACTGCTCTCTTTCAAGGTCTGCTGCCCAGGCCCTTCAGCAAATAGCAGCCTGGATTGGCCTTGGGCCAGGCCGCACTCAACTGGCCGCAGCCCACCGCAGCATCCCTCCTCCTACCTGGGAGCTGCTCATCCTCTTTCTCTTCTTTGTCCTCATGGAGCGAGTCATCCAGAGTAAATGAGGGTGATAGAAGACCAGAGGAGCCCTCTGGTCATGTGTTGCACGCACAGTGAGTTTTTAGCTGAGGTGTCAGTGTGGAGGAGTCTTCTCAGCGGCACTGGATATCACTCAGGACTTAGCACAGGCCAAGGGCTATGCTCAGCCCTTTGTTCTCGGTGTCCCCACTTTATCTTCACAGACGCTGCATGAAACTGGTCTCTTTTTCCTCAGAGAGATTTAGTAATCTGTTCAAGGTCATGTATCCTCGTCAGTAATTTATATGAAGGCCTGTACTCTTTCACCATGACTTGAGAAGCAGAGAAAAGACATGAAGCTAGACTAAAGCAAGGACTATGACAACTCAGCATCCTAGCCTTGCTGTCCTCCACCTTCAGAAGCCTGGATAGGTAGCAATGAGGAGTATCTATGAGTTTTAAGATTTGTGTGTGGTTCCAGGGAGACAGCTCAGTGATCTAAAGCGCCTGCTCGGCAAGCTTAGGCAGGCACAGGGGACCGTGGTTCAACCCCCGGCACCACATGGTGTGCCAGCCCCACACCCAGGGTGGGCTGAGCCAACCCCCTCCCCACCCAAAAAAAAAGATTTGTGTGTGCATTTGCACAGACGCACAGCAAACAAGCCCAAGAGGGAAAAGGAATACCAAGTAGGACTTCTGGCTCTGATGCCTCCGTGCGAGTGTGCTTGTCTTGAACTGCAGTAGACATGATATCTTATATTGGTCCACAGCACCTTTGATCACCCAGAAGATAGCAACTTCCAGCCACTGTCTAACTTATTGTCACATTTGATTTCTTCAGAGCTTCTCTAGTTAATAAAGCTCTAATAAGTGTAAGAATGGAGGACAGTGTCTATGTGGACAGGTAGATGATAAGGCTGAGCTTAAGCACTTACATGTGTGTTGCTCCGCTGTATGCAACTCAGCATGCACCGCCAGCAGCAGTGCTTTTATCTAGGTATGTACCTTTCTGCCCTCCCTCCACATGTCTTATTCACTGCTTGAACACCAACATTGAGCACACTGCCTGGTACATAGGCCCTCTCAACAACAGCTTGATGAATGAATGGGTGAGCAAAGTGAGTTTATGATGTTACTACATGAATGAAATCTAATGTTTGCACATCACTTTGTGGCTGTCAAAATTACCAACAATGGGCTCTTTGTGCGGACTCTGTCCACCTCAGCTCTCTGCAATAGTTCTTGGATTCCAGCTTGGACTTAAACTGCAGAAGGCTCATGACCTAAAGGACTCAGGATCCAAGAGGAACAATGTCTCTCCCAAAGCTCATGCCCTTTTGGAGAAAGACATGGAATTTAAGACTGAGCACCCAGCCAGGCAGTCAAGCTCAGTGGCTAAAGGGGTGACTCGCTGTCTAGAGACACAGGGAGGCTGGTTACTAGTGAGTGTCAGCTGAGTGCCTGCCGAGCCTCCTAGGCAAATTCTGTTGGTCTCCCAGAGCAGGTGTGAAGTCTAATGATTCCAGGGACCAAGGTGGCTCTCAGACCCAGAGGAAAGACTACAGAGACTTGGGAGGGAGAGAAAGAAATAGAGGGATAGAAACATAGGCCCACAGACCAAGATTTTCAGAGTTTCCTTGACTCTTTTTTTGAGACTTGTTCTCATTATGGCCTTGAACTCACTATGTAGCCCAAGCTGGCCTCAAATTTGCAAAGATCCTCCGGCCTTAGCCTCTCAAGTGCTGCAGTCACAGGTGTGTGCCACCACTCCTGGCTTCTCTTGACTCTTGCTGAGTGTGAGTTCTACAGGGGGAAGAGCTGCCTGAAGGAGACAAACTACAGTCTTTGAGCACTCTCACAGGGCTGGGAATAGCTTGTGTTCCTGCCATCCTTAGTAGAAAGACCTTGTAATCCTCAGAGAAGGATTTTACCTCAGTAATGTGAAGAAACTCAATAAAAACTGAACTAGAGGGCTGGTGAGATGGCTCAGTGGTCTAAAGCACCTACTTAGAACAAGCTTAGCAAAGCACAGGGACCGCAGTTCAATCCCCCGGCACCACATGCCAGCCAGCCCCGCCCCCTGGTGGGCTGAGCTGGCCACACACACACAAATAAATGAATAAAAGAATTTAAAAAAATTAAAAAAAAAACTGAACTAGAAATGTTATAAATGATGTTATTAGTAGATGTGGATAGTAAAATAGGTATTATGGTTATATTCTACAGCATCAAAGAGGTAGAGAGGTGCTGGAACATGTTGAGTAGAGTCATGGATGGTATATAAAAAAAAATTCTAAATTGAACTACCTGAGATGAAAATTACAATGTCTGAGGTAGAATGACCATAATTATCTCTAAGATCTTGCATTTCTAGTATTCTTTCTTGTCCATATTTGTGCATCTACATGCAAAATCATCATCACATGCACCCCACACAAGTGCCAAGCAAATTTAGCAATGGTATCTACATAGAAGTTCCTTGTTCCTGTACAAGGCATGTGTTTTGTACATAAGAAGATAACAAAAGCCCTAACAATATACTTAGAAAGAAAGTTATCAGCCTTTTACTAAGACCATGCTGAAGGTGAAGAAGGAAGCCCCTGCCCATCCCAAAGCTAAAGCCAAAGCAAAAACTTTGAAGGCCAAGAATGCTTTGTTGAAAGAAGGCATCCACAGCCACAAAAAGAAGATATGAAGGTCACCCACCTTTTGCCATCCCAAGACACTGCAGCTCCGGAGGCAGCCCAAATACCCTTGGAATAGTGCCCCCAGGAGAAACAAGTTTGACTACTATGCCATTATCAAGTTCCTCCATGAAAAAGATTGAGGACAGCAACACACTCATGTTCATTGTGGATGTCAAAGCCAATAAGCACCAAATAAAACAAGCTGTAAAGAAGATCTATGAGATTGATATTGCCAAGATCAATATCCTAATCAGGCCTGATGGAGAGAAGAAGGCATATATTCAACTGGCTCGCAATTATGATGCGTTGGATGTTGCCAACAAAATTGGAACCATCTAAACTGAGTCCAGCTGGTTAATTATAAATATATACTTTTTCCCCCCAAAAAAGAAAGTAAGTTATCAAGTTCTTGCGTAAGAATGTAAGCAAAGGCTGGGGATATAGCTGAGTGGTGTAAGTGCCTGCCTAGTGAGTGCAAGGTCCTGAGTTCTATCCCTGGTATAAAAAAAAAGGAAAAAAGAGAGAGGTAAGTGCAAGGGCCTAGCCGTATATTCGCAAGATTAATTAGGGATTTTGCTTCTACTACTTATGTGGCAAGCTTCTTCATTTTTATAATGGAACTGAGACTCAACAAATGCTAGACATGGGGGCAAATTATAGGAGCATTAATTTTCCTGAAAAAAAAACAAACCCAAAACAGCTAGTGTCTTTGGTGGGAGCACAGAGCTTGTGCAGACTACTATACACAATTGTATTTAATCTTTGTAACAACCTGAGCCAGACAGTTATATCCCCAGCTGACAGATGAGAAAAATGTGGTTTAGAAAGTTTCACCAAATTGCTTATAGTTATCTAGCTCTTTCAGTAAAAACATGTAGAATGCAATAAGTATATTTAAGTTTTCATATATGATCCTCAGACTTCTCAAGGTTTGTTTTCTCTCTCTCTGTCTCTCTCTCTGTCTCTGTACCTGTCTTTCTCTGTGTCTCTGTGTCTCTGTCTCTCTGTCTCTATCTTTCTGTGTCTCTATGTGTCTTTCTGTCTCTATCTTTGTATATCTCTCTCTATCTGTGTCTCTGTCTCTCTGTGTCTCTGTCTCTGTCTCTGTCTCTCTCTCTCTTACAGTTGATAGTCCTTGAACAAAGGTGTTTTTTTTTTTTTTTTTTTTTTTTAATTAGAGAAAACAGAAAGGCTTTGGTTTGGAATGATAGTAATTTACTGAGACAAAGGGTGGTATCTCTCATAGGAAGTTGTCATTTCAGGGTACACCAAAGACCTTGTCTTCTGGTACTTAATATTGTTCTTTCTCCTAGTTCTGAGACTCCATGCTGGGATTTGCTTAGAGTTCCCTTCCTTTCTGGGTCTGGTTACCAAGGAATCAGACACTGGGGGCTGGATGGGCTTTTCTAACTCCAGTGGCTATACAGTCTATGTAAAAATTTGAACCAGGAGCAGATGTCAGTGTGCAACAGAACAGTTTTGAATTCTTAATAGTTTGGTATTTTCAGCAAAGCAAAAACCACTTGAAAAGATCAGAGTCTGTTAGGATTGTTTCTGGATGCTGGAGAAACCAAGTGGCACTTCTTGAGGGGCTTAGTATAGTAGCTGCTAGAGTGATACCTGAAATCACAATAGAAGGTAGCATCGATTGATCGATTGGTGGATTGATTGACTGATAGATTGCAGATTTCTGCTATCTAATTATCTATATATAGGCTGGCCTTGAACTCATATGTAGCCCAGGCTGTCCTCAAACTCAGAAGGTGACTTTTAAGATTGCCATACCTTTGCTGGACATGATGGTACATGCCTATAATCCCAGCACTTAGGAGGCTGAGGCAGGGGGATCACTGCAAGTTCAAGGTGAGCCTGAACTACACAGTGAGACTGTCTGAGAAAGAGAGAGAGAGAGAGAGAAAAGGTGCCACATCATTCTTTCAATTCCTATAACAATCCCATTAGTTAACAGCAGTTATTGGCCCTGTTTGCAGACTTGAGAAGTGCTCGTGTCCACGGCCTGTAGAATGAGTCCATATTGTTAGTCAGATCTCTGTGTTCTTCATCACTGCATGTGAGATTTGAGGGCATGAAGGAATGGACGAACAAATGAATGAAAAAACCACTATTTTGATTTTAATGGTTGAAGGAATCAGAGCCAGAGCCTGATAACCCCCATGATTCATCAGAGCAGGCAACTATAGTTTCAGACTCTTGAGCACTGAATAAAGAGAATTGGTCAGTGAAAATAACAAAATAGTAGATTATAGTCATTTTATTTATGAAGTTATATTGTCTTCCACCTGCCACATGCTTTGCTAATTAACTGCTCCCAACAGCCACAAAGTGACAAAGTAACAGTCGCCTCACTACAGAGAGGGCTCCCACCCAGCTTTTCTAAGTGTTAAAGGGGTACTGTTTGTGGTACGAGGGTCTTGGGAAAAGAATAGACATTGCTGTATGTGGGACTGACTCCACAACAGCCTTCAGTGTGTCTAAAACTAGTGAGTAGAGTTTTATCAAAGCACAGGGAAGCCTGGTGCACAGCAGGTTTGGGAACACTGTTGGGGACCAGTATCACTCTATTGTTGCTGGTAGGTTTTTCTGTTTGGTTTGATTTGCTGATAGTGGCATTCAGGACGAGTCCAGGGCCTTAACACTGAGTGAGCTACACCCCCCAACCTGATGATTATCGTTGTTGTCTCATACAGTGTGGCCAGTTCTCTAATTTGCCTAATCTGGGGTCGAACATAATTCTCCTGTCTCAACCTTCCAAAGTATGAAGATTAAGAGTGTGCACCACCATACCTGACTCATTGCTTTGTTTTTTAAAGCCCATGCCACCCTTGTGAACTTGTATCATTGTAGTGCCTATTTTTTAAAACTCCGTCTGTGCCTCCGTAACCCTGTGCTGCATCCAGCCTCCACTTTCCTCAAGAGACCACTGAGTCAGGGCTGGGGAGATGGCTCAGTAGAATAAGCACTTGCTTGGCAAGCACAAGGGAGTTCAATCCCTAGTTCTGCCAAAAACAAACAAACAAATACAAAACAAACAAACAAAAAAGAGACCACTGAGTCACTGTTCTCAGCCGTTGTTTCTCACTCTTCCTGAGTATATGAACCAACTAAACAAAAGTCTAATTAAGATCCTGTGAATCATAAAAGCCCCAGTGATTCTAATGCAGGGACCTCTGAGGAGGCAGATTTTGAGATGCATTCTGGGACATAATCCAAAGGAGGAGTGAGGGCTGGCAGACTGGGATTGAGGCATTCCTGTGACATGATCTGCTGACATGGCTGGGATAAAGCAAAAAATATTCGGTGATACTTGCTGAAGCATGATAAGAAAGACTCTGTCCAGCACCACTGCCATAGGTAGAGGGATCGCTGCAAGCTGGTCTTGCTGTGATGGGGAAAAAATAGGGCTAAACACCACATATAGCACGGGGAAATGGAAATTTACAGGCGCAGAGCAGGGTGGGAGTCAATAAATGGAAAATTCCTAAGAGGAAACCTCAAGGATAAGAGGGATTCTGGCTAAACAGACCTAGCAGGATTCTTGCTGCAGGCAGGCCAGTGTGCTCAGGTTTCAGCTCAGAGATAGCAGAGGATGAGGAATCTGTGGAGATATGAAGGGTGATTAGACATGTGGGGAATGTCTTGCTAAATTTAGCTGGGCTCTTTATTAAAACTGGGCTTTATAAGGAAGTATATAGTCTACCTAAGGGAAAGTTCAAGAAGCTGACTAAACTTTGATAAAACAAAGAATATTTGTCAGCTGCCATTGCCTCTTACCAGCCTGGTTTACGGTCAGGGCCATGCTTGGCTCTCCTTCCTGTTGGCTTGAGATTAGGGAGGAACTTTTTGGACACTGGCCCAGTGAAGGGATCACTGTGGGGAAGGAAATGGGTCGCAGCCTGGAAACTCCATGACCAGTCAGGCCTGGCAAACATGACAAGGCCCAGCCAGCTAAGGGATCGCCCTGTGCTTCAAGGGATAGGAGGTCATGATCTTCTCAGGGACCTGGCAAAGGCCTGGAAATGCTTTGTCCTCAGCCTAGCTGCAGATTTACTATCCCTTGAGGATGGTGCACTGAGACTCTGCTACAGTCCCCAGCCGCCAAAACATTCGTACATGTGATTTCTTTTCCAGCCTCTAGCATATTTCTCCTTCGCTTGGTGGAGAAATTTCCAGTAAACTCTCCTCCAGTAATCCATGTGGGCTGCGCCCTAACTACATAGTCCTGAGCTCTTTTGCTCAAGAATCCAGCAGCAAAGCCTTTACTCACCACAGAGGCATGCGGCTGTTAACATGTGCACCAGGGCCAGCGGGGAGAACATTTTTCATTCTTCAAAAAAAAAAAAAAACTGCATTGTATCCATTTTAAGGAGCCAGCAAAAGAGTTACAGAGGTTCCTAACTTATACTTGCTTAAGTAAATTGACTAGTTTACCATTAAACTTATTCCCCTGATTATTAACATCTCTCAATTAGTTTCTGCTTAGTTCTTTGTAGTGTAGATTCCCAGCTCAAAAATTCATGGACTGAAAGAAAAAAGGAACATGATTAGTTTTGGTTTTCATTTCTAAATACATCTGTAGCTTATTAATTTCACAACTAGGGCAGGAAAGCCAAAGGCTCTTGTGATACTTTTACTGTAGTTTTCTTCCGAGATTGTGGTTCATCTGTTTTGGTATTGGGTGGACTCCAAGGGGGGACTTATTTTTCTGTGAAATACAGGGCAAAGTGTCCTTGTTACTGTGACACTGCCATTTTGGCCTGTTTGTAGCCAAGTATTGATATGAAAAAGGTTCTTGGCTCAGTGTCACTTCCCTTTAAAGAAAATTACCTTGTGGTCACCCTGAGCTGTTCTGATGTCCTGTATAGGAGGCCAAGTCATTATCTCCAGTTTTTCTCAGTGTTCTGTGTCCAAGCAACATCACAAAAACAGGCCAGGCCAGGCAGGCCTGTGAGTCACTGCAGGGTTCAGACTTACTCACAGGGCAAGCTTCCTTCCACTTAAGGCCTTAGAAACCCTTAGGAGTTGCTGACTGTTTTCATTTTTCCTCAGTTCCACAGGATTATAATCATCTAAACACTATTTTACCAAGTCTTCTATATGTTACTTACCAGCAAAAGCATCAGAATTTAGGATGTGAAGTAAATTTTAGAACTAGGACTAGAGGCTTATGAAAGAAGGCATTGAGATTGATTTCTTTCATTTTGCTCTGGTTCTTCTCAGTGAACTCTTACTACCCTCTTAGGGAAGTGAAGTTAGCAAATAATGGTTGAGTCAGAATGGAGACTGTAAAACCAATCAAGACCAAAAAAGGTGAGAGGACGGGCTTTGTGTTTTAGGCAGTTGGCTTCAAGCCCCACCATTCCCTATTGCACACCGTAGCATCACTGTATTTCTTCTTGGCCTAATCATGGCCAAGATATCTTGCATAAATTAATTCTGATCCATGTCTTACATGCTAGTACCCCTGAAGGCAAAATTTTTGCCTATCATTTTGGATTTTCCAATACAACCATGTTCTAGATAACTTTTCCCACTAAGTTGTAGGGCAATAAATTTAAGAAAAAAGAAGCATTTAACATGAGACAGTTTTATATAATAGACATATATAGAAAACATCAGCTATATATGCCTTGAAACAGACTTTTAGAGCTGAGAAGAGTCAGTGGAATTATTTAATTCCATCTACTTGTTTGCTGATAATGAAGTAGTCTCAGAGATTTAGGTGACAAAAACAAGGCCTCAAAGAAAGTTAGGCCATGAGATTCGGGCTAGACTAGGAACAGGCCTCCGCCTGGGTAGCTGTGCCTTCCAGCAGGTAGCTGCCAGGGTATGGAGATGTACTTGGTGATCACAGCTGGGCAGGCTGCTCTAGACACCCAGAGGGTAGAGACCAAGATGCTGCAGAGCCTCTGACTAAGCACGGGGCAGCCCTTCATGACAGAAAAATCAATGGGATCAAAGTATTCAGTAGCGAAGAAGTTGAGAAATGCTGCCCAAGATTCTTCACACCTCCACAGTGTCTTAGCATGGTATACTGATTATTCTAAGATTCATACAATAGAGACTGAGGTCATTCTGACTTTAGCAGAAACAAATCAGTGCGTGTTGAAGCCGATGGCTTATTAATCACATCTAGGCATTGCAGTCTGAGGAATGAAGTCTCATTTGTTTCCTTGCCTTTCAAAGCAGGGGTCTCATTTTGAAATTTAACGCCAGTCAGATGACTTTAAAAACATACATTTCACATTTTGTTCATTTTTAAAATGCAATCAGTCAGCCCCATAGTTAGCTGCTCTGTTTTTAAAATATGGTAAGAAATTTTGCTCAGGCATTCTATGGGCTGAGGGAGGTATAGGGGAAATATAGGGCTCTCATCTTATGTTGAAGAGTCACTGTTTGGCAGAGATGGAATGAGACATAGATCCCTGTCCTCAACATGTTAGAGTAACAAAAATGCAGTAGAGTAGAAAAATACTCAGAGTATATTGTGTGAACACACTCATCTAAACAATGTTCTATAAAATTCCTATTGATTTTCAGCATTGACTGGTTAATCTAATTTTTGTATTGATCTCAAAGAGATGAAGTGTTCAGTCATCTCTTGGAAGCAGATGTTTATTTTCTATTGCCAACTATGGACTATTCATAATATGAGGAAAAAGTGAGACTCTGTCATGGTTTGGGGGTTTTGTGTGTAGTGCTTCATATGAGAACTGCACTCTTCCAAGAAATCGCATGTAAACCATCCATGTCACTGAGTAAACTGGTGACACAGGGAGCTCCAGATTCCTGGTCTTGAGCAATCTCTATATTCACAGAGCACTCACTGATGTGTGTGCTGGGATCATAGATTCCAGTTCTGTAATCTTGCCCTGTTTCTAAGGATTTAATTGGGAGAGAAGAAAATGGCTATGATCACTTAAAAAGTGATAGGTCCACAATGACATCAACTTTTCAAGGTTTTTAAGGAAATTACTAATTTTTTTTTGGTAAAATAATTTCTCCACAAAATGAAACTTCCTGATTATTATTTTTCCCCCAAAGCTCAGAGTTACATTAAAAAAATACTCAACTATCATTTCCTGTATTTTGAAATACTGTAAATAACGTCTTCCAATTTTAAGGGCGTGATGCTGAGGGTTTTTTTTTTTTTTTTTGAACCGGGGATTGAACTCAGATCCTTGCGTTTGCCAGTCAAGCGCTTGTCCTACTGAGTCATCTTCCCAGCCCCTGAGTTTTCTATTTTAATGTTAACGATTTTCTGTTCTATCTCATCTGCTCCACGTTGGTATAAGTGGCTATAATTGTAAGCAAGGCGTAAGTTTCTCAGTTAGTCTTGCTGGGACAAATACCCAGCACCTAAAATTAAGAAAGAAAAGGTTTATTTAATTCACAGTTTGTGGAGGTTTCAGTCCATCCTCAGCTGGCTCCAAGACAGAGTGACTGGCTCCATGGAAGAGGGCAGCAGTATTTGGTGGCAAAAAACAGCAAAACAGCAAGAGCAGAAAAGGCTGAAGCAGCGGCACCAGCAGCACAGAGCAAGACTCTCCCCCTTCCTTCTAGTGCATTCAGGCTATCCACCCCGGGACAGGCGCAGCACTCACACCCATGGTCCCAACATCAGATCTTGAATTAATCACAAACTCTAGAAGCTGTCCCATGACTGCATGAGGCTTTGGGAGGACAACTAGACAAAAAAACCCACAACAATAAGTCATATTAAAACATACTTACACATGAAGTATGTAACATGTTCCATGTTCTGTTCCCCAAGTTACACTCTTCTTCCATGGATTCCATTATTATATTTACTAACTAACTCCCTATGGATGTGTGTTCTACCTGCATTTTTTTTTTTTTTTTTTTTTTTAATTTTATTTTAGGGAAGGGTCTACAGGGTGTTCAGGGTCTCACTACTAGATCAGACTCATAGTGATCTGCCTGTTCACAGTCTCGCAAGAGCTGGGATTACAGGTGCGAGCCACCACTCCCAGTCTCTAGATATTCACTCTTAATGTACATAGACTTATTTCTTTTTCTTTCATTCAGTAAATACCTTTTAAATCCCTGTAGTGTGTCCAGCTCATAGGAATGACACAACAGGAACACACTGTCCCTCTAGGGGTCATTACACTGTGGGGGGTCACACAAGTATGCTTTGGTACATTGTGTTTCTGTCATTGACAACAGGGAATAGGTGAGTGAGTGTTAGAGATGCGATATAACCCTGAGGCCTGGGGGAAGTAATGGTACACACATATTAATTTGAATCATAATATATGGGGGAGCAAGTTAGCTTCATCAATAATAGTGGGTCCTCTAAAAATTTCTATTATGGAAAATGCCATTCTTTCTAATTTTTGTCCTTTCTGCTTTGATTCTGTGGGGAGGGGGGTTACTTTCAGTCTCTCCTGGTAGTCATGATTGTTGGAATCCACAGACATTATAATTTGACTCTTGAAATGTCTATCTATATGGAGAAGTACTGGTAGGTGTGTCATGTTACTGCCAGAAGACCCATCCTACAACTTGCTACTCGATAACAAAGACCAAGGTGCTGGGAGACGCTGTGGGGTGATGGACTAGTTCCCCCGCTTAGGCTTCTGTCTTTTCTATTTCTCCTACAGATTAATTGGCTCTGCAACCATCGCCTTGAAGGACCTCACTGGTGACCAGAGTAGATCACTGCCCTATAAACTCATCTCTCTGCTAAACGAGAGAGGACAAGACACTGGGGTAAGGATTTTCCCTCTTGTTGGAACAATATTGAAGTGAGATGGTGAAGCAAAACTTCATCTCGAAAAGTTTGGCGTGATAATTAGCTCAATGCATCAAAAACAGAAATCTGGCTTTGAAATAAATGAGCCAATGCATATATGATGCAGGACTTATTTTACACTTTCAGTCATAGAACTTGCAACTTTGAGACTTGATTTTTCTATTACAGAGTGGAATAGTGTGAGCAGAACCCATCAGTGTAGTTCTGTTCTTTGCCATGTGGGAATTCATATTTGTGTGACTGGGTACAGCTCTGTGAATCAGACACTCCTTCAGAAGAGTACCCTGAAAAATGTTAATGTTGTGTCTTTATTCTTACACTCACAGGTTAATGTTTTCTGATCACAGTATCTATAAGTAAACATTTTGTGATACAAGATCAGAATTTAAATATGCTTTTTAAAAATTCAACTCAAGCTTCTTTGTTTTTTTTTTAAATTCCTATAAATCATTTTTTTATTTTTTTGTTTTTTTATTTTTTTTGGCAGAACCAGGGATTGAACTCAGGCCCTTGTGCTTATTCCACTGAGCCATCTCCCTGGCCCCCTATAAATCATTTTTATAGTTAGCATTTTAAATATAACATTCGCAAGCAGCCCAAAGGCCAACTGCCATGCTAAGAAAAGAAAAAGAAAAGTTATTTTGCACATTTAGATGTCTGGTCTTGACTCTGTTTCTGGATCAGAAATCAAACTGTAAATAGCTGATCCACAGGATTTGTCATATTTCATCAAACATCTCAAAAGAATTCTTCTTGATAAATTGCATAGTCTTTCACACCTGTCCAGAATCTTCTGAAGAGTTTCTCCTTTTGGTATGAGGAGCTAGCAAGGTTTCTTGTTTTTCTTTTTTTCATCTTGTAACTCCATTCAATGACCTTGGCAAAAGGCCTCCAAAGGATACAGGGGAAAGAAACTCCCAAGCTGCTAGATGTCCTGTACAAATCTGTGTTCTCTAAAATTAAAGAATGAATTTTAGGAACCATGGAGGTTAAGAGCAAAACATATTTATTGGTAAAAAGAAAGCTTCTGTCCGAGAAAGAAAAACAGAACGAGTCCCAAGTGGTTTGCCCTAACTTAAGCTTCTGAGATCCAGATTTTACATGACTCCCAACAAATATTAAGGACATTACCATTTTAGCTGCTTCAGAGCCTGGGCAAAGGGAGAAAAACTTACATTAAGAGAGAACATCCCTGCAAGCAAAAATATAGGTGAGGCTTCTCATGCCACGGAGGGAATGCCAATTTTGCTGATCAAGTCTCTAGAACTATCAATTTGCAATGAATTGGTATTCTGATTATAAAACATAATTTAAAATGTCATTTACTATCTACTCAAAGCCTGAATGAGAGAAATGATACTGAGAAAAGAGGGTTTGTAAGTATTTTTTCTGATTGTTGCTTTTTAAAGGTACAGAATAAAGGTACATGTGGAACCCTAAAGTGGCAGAGGTGCGGGGCCAGAATGGGAAGCAAAGGCCCAGGCTTTGACCCCTCTTTTCCACTCCTGTTGGGTCCCTACAGCACCTCTGAGAATCTTGAGGTTTCTTAGACACAGTACAGGAAAACCTCTGATGCTCAGGATAAGCTGTCTTTGTGCTCTTTTGGGCTTCAAAAATTGGATCAGCAGATTAAAGTTAGCAGTTGACCCCCATTGTTGCCTGCATTTGGCCCTCACACTGTGGCCTTGGTCTTTGGCAGACAGCTGTATGATCCCACTCTTGTGCTTCTTTATTTACTATGGGACTGTGGACGGAACAACTTAGCAGGTTACTGTCTCCCAGAGCAGTTCTAAGGCAGTCATCAAACATACTGATCCATGAGGACATATTCACTAGTGAGCAGACAAAAGAAAAAAGCAGGGGCTGGTGAGATGGCTCAGTGGTCTAAAGCACCTACTTGGAACAGGCTTAGCAAAGCACAGGGACCGCGGTTCAATCCCCCAGCACCACATGCCAACCAGCCCCGCCCCCTGGTGGGCTGAGCTGGCCACACACACACACACACACACACACACACACACAAAATAAATAAATAAATAAATATTTAAAAAAAAAGAAAGAAAAAAGCAAGAGTAACGCAGGATGTACATGTCTGTGTACGTGTGCTTTTTAGCAGTGACTAAAATAGCAGATGACAGTATAGGATTTAAACGTTTAAATTTAAATTTCAAGTAAATAATGTATTGGTTTTTACTCTAAATATATCCTAAGCCATATGAAAACTTTATCTAAAATTTTATAAACAGGAATGTCTTTATCTCTTATAAGGAACTAATATGCTTCCTTCATTCTGTAGCAAAAATTTCATGACATTTCATATTTCGCTTTTGCCTTTGGATCCTTGGCAGCTAGGGAATCACAGTTTATTCAAGAGGGAGGGTGACTGTTAACTTTATTGTGTGCGTATTTATTTCTTCTTTAATCAGTTTCACTTTCTCTTTGTAATTGCATTTTATGAATCATACTACTGTATACATTTTTGTTAAAACTAGTTTTAGAGAAAAACATGAAAATAAATATCTGCAATTATAATAAACTAAGTCAATGAGCAACAAGTAAATCAATCATTTAAAATGAGTGCCTGTAATTGTAATCTTACAAGAAGAAACCTTAAAGGCAGAAGCAAATTACAAGTCATCAACCTGCCCTTTGCAAGTGCACTCCAGTCAGGTGCCCCTTGGTAATGACTTGCTTTGCAGCCTGGAGCAAGCAGCTCCTCTCCAGCTCCACCTTGGTTGGCTCCCTTGTGGGGAGATGGACACAGGCCGAGGCTTGTCTTCAGCCTCCCTACTTCCTGCCTCACTTTCCTACTGCTTTGCTCATCACTTCTAAGACTTTCACTCCCGCTGCCCTACTTCGCATTGCATCTGTGATATCCCAGTGCTGCACATTAATTCTTTCTACCATGAATTATTTCTACCCAGGCCACCATTGACTTGGTGATTGGCTATGATCCACCTTCAGCTCCACATCCAAGTGACGTGAGTGGGACCAGTGTGCCAGGAATGGGAGGTAAGCTGACCCTTCTGAAGGCCCATCCAACCCAAGGGGCTCTGCCAAGACACCCAAGTGGGCTTCTCAGAGAGGTCCAGACATCTTGTTACACCATTTGTTGCCCTCTGCTCACCAGACAGGAGCTCTGTAAGGCAAGTGGAGCAATAGGAATTGGGACATGGGAGTTGCTTAGGAAGTTTCCTTCCAAATAGAGGCAAAAGTAGAAGAGACCTTTATTGAACAACCCCACAGTGAGCCCTCCAGCATTCCTGGACTCCAGAACACAGCGAGCATGGCCTTGCTTTAGCTTTGTAGCTACTATCACATCCAATGTCCAAGGTTATAAGGGTCATGGAGTGATCCTTCTACTTTTCTCTGTGTGTTTTCTTACCTCCAAAATGTGTGACTTCAATGTGAACAACTAGTTTGAGGATAGTATCATGTAATACAGCAACCAACCTTTTACTTTGTTTAGTGAAATCTTGCACTGTTTCTAAGGCTGCTTTTTTTTTCTTTATATCTCTATTTTATATTCTGTAAAAATAAATAAATAAATAAATAAATAAATAAATAAATAAATAACAAAATATGTGACCTCCAGGTTGTGTCCTGAGCTGCTCGTCTTAGAGTCTGTCCCCTTGGATTTGATCCTCTGTTCCCCTTTCTCCCTTGATTCTGACACACTCTTCATCCCACACATTGGTCTTCTGACCATTAGCTTCTCTTCAACATAACCCACTTCTTATTCTCCTGGACTGTTGGTGTGGGTTGTCAGTCACTTAGGGTCGTCATCTGACATTCCAGATGGGGTAGGAGTTTTTTAGGGAAAAGGGGAGACCTTTATACCCCAGGCTGAAAGAAACTCTCCAACAGAAACTATCATAAAGCTGAAATTGACCCTCACTTCATGCTTTTCCATGGTGATGTCTTGCTACATGTCTCTGACCCTTCCTCTGCCCAAGCAGGGTCATCAAATGCCCCTTCCGTGACCCTAGGCTTGGCCTATTCCCTGGGCAGAGAGGGACCTGTCATCCTTCTACACTAACCTGCTGCCTTAGAATTCTCTCTGTAGGAGGAAACCTTGGCACTTGTTTCTGCTAAGCTCAGCTCTTGGTTCCTTCTGTGCCCTGTTTCTCTTACTTTTGATCTAGGCTCTCTGGCCACATATGTAGGCTCCTCAGCACCTGCCTTTCCTTCTCTTAACTGACACTGTCTCTGCTGCCTTCATGCCTGAGTTCTTATCTTGCCTTGACGTCATTCCAGCCACTTCCCAAGCTTGCCCACCAGTGTTACCATTTTGCACCATTTCCTGTCCAAATAGTTGTGAATTTCCAGTGTAGGTTAGGTGATCTCTTCTTACTTGGTGACAGTTGGGGCTGACTTAGTCCCAACAAATCAGCAGTGTACTCTACATATTGCCCTGTGTCTAGTGGCATAAGAAAAATGGTACTGGATGATGGACACATGACCCTCATGATCCTTGTGGTGGCCCAAGAACATCCATGGCTTGCTTTATGTCCACAGCAGAAATGACAAGTAAAATATAGAAGCCCAATCTAGTACTGCGCAGTTCTCTAGTAAGTATGGAACTGAGCTGTCTATTCATTTCCCTTGTGATTTCTTTGCTGACAACTGTTGTCTCCAAGAAGGGGCAGGAGGCATTTTGAGGCATTTTGGGGCAGCCCCACTTGCTGAGCTCTCTGAAGTAGCCCCTCACAGGGAAGATCAGAAGATACTCCAGTAGTTTCATGACTTGCCTAAGCTAGACCCTGAGTATGAGTTTGCTCTGGCTGCTATACCACAAACTGGACATCTTACACAACAGAAATGCGTTATCTCACAGTCCTGGGACCTGCAAGTCTGAAATGCAGGTGTCAACAGGACTGGTTCATTCTGGAGACCCCCGAGGGAGAATCTTCGCAAGCCTCTCTGCTACTTTCTGATGTTGCCAGCTGTCCATGGCATCCCTTGGCTTATAAATGCATAGTTCCAATCTCTGTCTTTGTTGTTACATACTATACTTTCTGCATGTGTCTGTGTCCAAATTTCCCACTTTCTGTAAGGACAACAGTCTCTAGTTTAGGGTTCACCCCAATCTAGTGTGACCCCCACCTTCACTTGACTACAAACACCCTAGTTTGGGATAATTTATCATGCTCTGAAGTTCTACATAGCATGAATGTCGGAGGGATAGTATTTAATCAAGTGCACTGGCACATAAAAGATTGGTTTCATTAGTTTATTCTATTTCAAGAGCCAAATATTAAGTGAATCCCTTTCTATTATGTCTTTAGCCAAGCTTTTAGAGAAAAAATAACACTGGTGCAGCCAAGTTAAGAGTAAACTTGTAGAGGTTGGTGCCATGACAAGGCTTTTTTATCCTGCAAGTATAACATTATGGATAAAAAGAAGGGCTTTGGGCCAGCCAGATAGCTCAACAGACTAAAGCACCTGTGCAAGCAGAGCAGAGTGGCCGGGGTTCAATTCCTGGCCTGCCATGCAGGCCCTGCCCCTGGGACACACTGAGACAGCGATTGAGACTGGGCCTGGTGGCATGTACCTGTAATCCCAGCACTTGGGAGGCTGAAAACAGGAGAATCACTATGAGTCCAATCTATGTAGTGAGACCCTGTAGATCCTATAGACCCCAATACATTAAAGGGGAGTGGGGTTCCGAGGCAGGCTGGCCTTGGTTGAAGTCTGTATCTATTGTTAGCTCTGTTATCGCACATCACCTGAGGTGAGTAACCTAACCACTCTGCATCTCAGCTTTCCTTAATGCAAAGCAGGAATGATAATAGCACTTACACCATAAAGCTGGAAGGATTGAAAGAAGTTGTATAGAAAGTATTTAGCCCAGAGCCTGGCACACAGCGATATCTATATTAATGCTAGCTATTATTCCTATTATTGCTGTTGCTATCATTACAAAAGCAATTCTAGATGGCCAGTAACCTTAGCTAATTAAATAGCACAGTTTATATGACATGTAGATCATTTCTTATAAAAAGCACAGCTTTGAAAACAGAATGATCTTATTTTGGTCAGAGCCAGGTTGAGAAATATTTTAACATATATATATATATATATTTTTTTTTTAATTGGATATAGGGTCTTACTATGTAGTTCAGACTCATAGTGATCCTCCTGTCTCAGCCTCCCTAGTGCTGGGATTACAGGCATATACCTCCATGCCCATTTTCAGGGCCGGCACAGCAAGCCCAAGGTTCCAGGGCCAGAATCGTATGCGGTACCAGGGATCAAACTTAGGTCCTTGTGGGGTGTTTTTGTTGTTGTTGCTGTTGTTGTTTTTTAAGGTCCTTGTGTTTGCCAGACAGGCACTTAGACCACTAAGCTATCTCCCCAGCCTTTTTTTTTTTTTTTTATTGAGACAGGGTCTTGCTATGTAGTGCAGACATATGCCACCCCACCCACCTGTATAAATACCTTTAAAAATATTTTGTTTCAGTGGAGGATAAAGCTTTTGGGGACAGCAGTTTACTCAGCTATTCAGAAGCACAGTGGGGTGATCTTATCGCTTCTGAGGACCCTTATGAGCCCAAACTCAGAAACTAGTATCACAGAACAAATTTCTGCTTCCTTAGAATTGACAAAACACCAGTCTTGAGCTTTTAACCCTACTGGGGAGAAAACCTTATCACTCAAGGCTCCACTTGCCCAAGCTCCTTCTCTCTGCTTGGCAGTGTCACCTTTGAATCCCAATGTCACAGCTATACTGTGGACTGGAGAGTCTGCCCAGGCTGGGAAACAGATGCCGCCGAGCAGGCGCTGGGGCAGGCCCTCCTAAGTTACGTCGGAAGCCCTGCTCGTGCTGGCCCGAGATGGAAATGAATCAGAGCTGGGTTTCCAGGAATTTGGATTTCAATCAAAGAATGCTACAAGTGCTGGTCCGCAAATGACCTCTCTGTATCTGCAGGGCAAGGGGAGTTTTAAGCCTGAGATGACAAAATAAAATTTCTTTATTAAAAAAAAGAAACAACAACAAATATGACTCTTCGAACTGGAAATTCTCTTTGTTCTATAAAATAAATATTCACCAAATCTGAGTCAAGGGTAGTATTCTGAAAAAAAAAAAAAAAAAAACAAACACCTTTGCTTTGAGGATGAAATTCATGCTAAGGCTGACACCAAAAGGAATAAATATAAGAAGATTGTTTGGGGGAAGATAAGATAATAATTACAAGACAAAGGCCTAAAGCTAGGCAGTCATATCTCTTACTATTGCATGACTTAATGACATAAACAAGGCATCTGGCCCAGAATTTTTTCTTTTCCTTTAACTGACTCAGAAAATGTACAATTTTATATTAAAGAAATGTATGCTTCCTCTAACTTTCATGTTTTCAATTTTTTTTTTTAATGTATTTGGTTGTCACAAGGTCCCACTACACAGTGGACTCATACTGATCCTCTTGCTTTCAGCCTTCCCAACGCTGAGATAACAGGCGTGTGCCACCTTGCCCAGACTCTGGCTGGCCCACCCCACCCTGGGGGTAGAGCTGGTGCAGCATGTGGTGCCAAGGACCAAAACGCAGTCCCTGCATTTGCCTAAGCTTGCCTGAGAAGATGCTTTAGTCTGCTGAGCTATCTTACCAGCCCCTCAAATTTTTGAAATTTTAACTTATTTTTTCATTCAATACAAAAGAATTTTGTGATTACTAAAATATAAGCATCACAGAAAAGACATCAGAAAACACAAAAAGAGACATCTTTCACTGTCTCATCTGAACCACTGCCAGTAATTGCTAATACTGATTTTAAAAGTTACCATTTGCAACATGATTCTCACCAAAAAAATGTAAAATATTAATGAGAAAACACCAAAGTTAAAATTTTCAGGAAAATTAACCATTACACATTAAAGAAACTGTTAATTATCATAGATCAAAGAGTTAAATGGATTAGGGGTTTGTTTTTAAGAAATTCTTTCTTAGAACCCATATGTAAGATGACAAAGGGTACAGTATGTAGGGCATTGTTGGTTGACTGAAACAGGGTGATGTCAAAGATGTCCCTCTCATTAGCCACCTTGGTAACTGATCTCATGACAGAGGGGTGAACTCACCCAGACTAAGCTTGGCCTCCTGCAAACATGTTACCATTGTAGCTGATTCACCGGCTGCCAAGTCAACTTGACTAGCACCTGCATCCTGAGGCAGCAATGAACTATTTCTAAAATTTTACATCTGTCCTTAAAGAGCCATCTGTTAAATTTGTGCTCTATCCAACTTTAGAAATACAAAAATTCATTCATAGCCAGACTTCCTTGCTTCAAATGTATTTTATCCAATGAATATCAAGGGACCTTTTTTAAAAAATAAATTTTGATTTGTTTCATAAAACACGCTTACTTATGCCACATGCAGAGGTGTGACATACACAGTGTCTGGCCACCAAAGAGTTTCCAGTTGGTAGGAAGATATGGCATAAATGTATGTGAAGATAGTCTAGAACTAAGTATCATGAATTTCTCCAGAGAGGACCAAGCAATTTATGGCATTTTCCCTTGGATAACATACACTGCTCAGGAGATGGCCCTGAAGGCAAAGAAGGAAGCCCCTGCCCCTCCCAAAGCTAAAGCCAAAGCACAAACTTTGGGGGCTGGTTAGATGGCTCAGTGGTCTAAAGCACCTACTTGGAACAAGCTTGGCAAAGCACAGGGACCGCGGTTCAATCCCCCAGCACCACATGCCAGCCAGCCCTGCC
>NW_004524622.1:7825811-7833028 GCF_000260255.1 Octodon degus
TGGTATATTATTTACCCAAGAATTGGGGTGGGGATATGATGAATAGCTTACAGTCAGACACATTTATTTGTTTAACTTATAACATTTTGCAAACATAGGAAAGTTATAATTCCACATTCCAGCTAAGTCATCATGTTATACCCAAAATATCACATGCTTTCATACTTCAGAATCTACTCTTTCCTGTTCTGTGTTGTGCTTTTTAACTTACATGAAGGTAATGTACCAGCCCTTTGTTCTGACTTTACAAGGACCCTTGACCTGAAGTAATAAAAGTCTGCCTTGACCAGTCCTACCACTTGAAAAGACTTCATCATGAGAGGTAGAGTACATGTCACAAGCAAAGAGAGGCATTTCAAGGCTCTAGAAAAACAGGGTGGCTGTGGGCAAAGAGTAAATATTGACCAAAAGAAAAACAAATAACATATTCCAGAAAGAGCCTCTTTATCTAGGTAGGAGTGGAAAGGATTAGGTGGGATGGAGGAGAGTGTTTGGATAAAGGTGTCTCCCAGCAGGACAAGTGTTCTGGATTCCAGATGGCAGGGGAACTTGTGCTGACTGTGGGATTCCTTCTATACCACCATTTGTAGGAGTTGCCTTCACTGGGAATCACTACCAGGCTGTGTCTTGTTGGCATGATGTAGACAAATAGGAATGACGGACAAAGGGAGAGGGCATACAACAATCTGATGACAACCATGCCATGCTCTCTTCTACTTGGAAGGGAGGAGTGTTAGAGAAGAGAATCGGAGCCTGGAAGGAGGAGAGAAAACTTGATATCCATGTGGGAAAGGCAGAGTTGGGAACACCAAAGGCAAATGTGACTACATGGGTGTCCTCATGCTGCCAAGTCCTCAGTCCCATAGTGGGCAAAAAGAAGCTACAGAGGAAAGTCTCTGTTGCTTCTAGAAAGACTCTCAGGAATTGAGTTGTGATGGAGAGCTACTCCTAGGTGCTAGTTGGATCCATGTAAGGATCACCTAGGGAGTTACTGGCATTCAGGAAAGGAGCAGATCTGTGTTGGTGTGGTCCATCTTGGTAGAGTTTGAACAAGTGACGTAATTTTAGGGGGGGCAGGATAGTATTTGTACAAGGGAAATTGTGAAGAGTTTGTCACAACTACAGAGGAACCATTCGGACCCTCAACCCAGTGAGTCAGCAGTTTTAAATATGAGCATTCCTTTCACCAAAGAGCTGTCATTAAATCTCTCTGTTCCTCAAATTCCTTACTTAAAACATTAGAGGTGGGGCTGGGGAGATGGCTCAGTGGAATAAACGCTTCCCTGGCAAGCGCAAGGGCCTGAGTTTAATCCCTGGTTCTGGAAAAAAAAATAAAAATAAAAATAAAAATTAGAGGATTGTATTAAATAATGGGCCCCTCTAGCTCTGAAGTTACATGATCTTATTAACATGGCCTGATCAAAGCCAAAGTTCTGTGCAAGTAAGAAGGTGGAATGATAGAAATTCCTGTGGGGTCCCAGCACCACGTGCCTTGCTGGCTCCGATCCCAGGAGTGCTGAGCTGGCCACCAAGTCTGGGCATGGTGCGTACACACCTGCCATCCCAGCGCTGGGGAGGCTGAAAGCAGGAGGATCACTATAAGTCCAAGCTGCATAGTGAGACCCTATGCCAAATACAAAAAGAGTGAAAGAAAGAAAGAAAGAAAGAAAGAAAGAAAGAAAGAAAGAAAGAAAGAAAGAAAGAAATTCCTGTGGTGATTACTTGAGGATGAGCCATTGTTTTTTTGTTTTGTTTTTTTCAAGCCATGACCATTTCATTCATATCACAAAACTTGAGATACACACCTAACTATAACCTTCTTGTATTATTTAACTGCAAATAAAGTTTCTTTTCAGAGCACCAGTGCAACTAAGTTGGAATTATCTAAATAAACTTCTAATGCCATTCTTAAAGTATTATGAATACCCTATATTGAGAATAAACTTAAACATTACTTTATTTAGGACTAATGATAAATGATGAGGTAGCATAGACTTCAGCAGATTTTGTAGCCCTAGACTCCTAAATTAAGTTTTAAATACTGGTGGCTTTTTAAGAATGAGAGATCTGTGTTGCTGGGTACCCACTCTTTAATGCAGAGGCTGATGTTTACTTTTTCAAATGGTTCAATCTTACTAACACATAAATAAGCCCTTAGCAGACCTCTAATAAAAGACCAATTTGTAAAACTGGCCATTTTAATGTTTTTACAATGTAATAAATAGTTTTCTCGATGAACGTAGTCATGAGAGTTATTCAGTAGTATTCATGTTATGGTTTTCATGGTTGGTCTCTAGTCTTCAATAAGTGTAAGAAGCTATTGTATGAAGCATCTGCCAAAATAGTAAGACTGCATTGATGTATCTATCATTTACAGGATTGTTGGTTGCTTGGCTATATTTACCCCAAATAATCTTGCCTCTTTGTGTCACAAGGCCCAACTCACTCACCTTAATCTCTGTTTGTTTGGTAATAACACCCAAAGTTGTATACAGTGGTGATAAAAGATTCTTTTTAACATCAAGTATTGGCAGGCAAAAGGTGGCTTTCAGTTCAGGATGTGTTATATGGGCCTTCTTAAAACAAAAGCCTATTGGCCTAATGAATCTTTCATATTTAGTGGTTTTCTTGTAAAGCCATCTCCAACAATGCAGACCTTAGTAACCATCCTCTTCCATGCCTTCTTTTTTCTCTTTCCAGTTCAAATAACTTTTAATACTTCCATTTCTCCTTAGACATGAACTTTGGGCAGAGGAACTTCCCATTTTCCCGCCTTTTCTTTTTGTTTTTGTTTAATCATGTTGGAAAGTACTTTTGCACGAAACTGTCCCTCTCTGTCCAGCAGGTAAGCACATACCTCTCCCTGTGGAGTCCTTTCATCTTTTTTTTTTTTTTTTTTCTGGCATTTCTCTTTTCATGCACCTTGATAGTCTTCTTCATTTGTATTTTCTCTACATGGCACTGTTTGTGGTAGAGCTTAGCCTTCAGGCCAGTCTTTCTTTTTTTGCCTTCATTGAACGTTCATGAGCCTCTCGACTTTCCTTCTTTCTCTTTTTCTCATGGTAATCCAAGCAGTACCCACAGTGTTTACAGTGTAATTCAGTATATTCATTCTGTGGCATGATGACAGCTGCAGAGCCACTACGGGCGGCTCATGTGTGCAAAGAAAAGTCCTAACGTTGGGGTGTCCCAGATGCACGAGCTGCCTCTGTGCCGAGCCATTGTTTCAATAGACTGAATCAATGAGCAGAAAATGTTTCAGTGACTAAATGAAGCAGAATTTCTTTTTTTTTTTTTTTTTTCAGAACCGGGGATTGAACTCAGGCCCTTGCACTTGCCAGGGAAGCACTTATTCCCCTGAGCCATCTCCCCAGCCCTTCAGTGACTAAATGAAAAAAAAAAAAAAAAAAAAAAAAATTGCTACCCTAAGAAGTGAAGTTATCAGCAGACAAGGAGAAAACAAAAAAGAATGTCAGACACTTTCAAGATTTAAAAAATAGGTGGGAGTTGAGAAACAGGAAATGATTAGACCTCGTTTGCTAGTTACTGGCCATGTCAGATCAGGGCCCAGGAAAGCTTTGAGAGAGATGCCTTGGAATTGTGGAAGGATGATCAAGCACAGCCCCGTGGATCCACCTGAAAGGTGCGATCATACAATTAAAGTGAGACCTGTCGAGGTGTCTGTTCTCAGCAGAGTTCAGCTTCCTGAGTGCAAAGGGGGAGTAAGCGGAGAACTGAATGAACAAGTAAAGCTAGGAAAGGGAGGGGACTGAGGGGCATGTGGGGAGCAGTCTCTGAGCTACACAGTGGAATCTCACACTGGCTAGAAGAGTGGAGGAATGAAGGAAGCAGGGGCAGCGAGATGTGTGGTAGTAGACTGAGGCTGCCTGCATGGCTGGAGTAACAGTGCAAACTATAAAGATTTGAGACACTCAAAAAATCACCTCTTTAATCGGCTGAATGATGTTCCTCAAAAATTTATGTCTTCATGGAACTTCAGAATATAACCTTATTTGGAAATAGGATCTTTGCATATGTAATCAGCTAAGAAGAGGTCAAATACTAGATTAGGATACGCTTTAAATCTTATGACTGGGGTCCTTATTAGAAGAGCCAAGGACCCACAGACCAGGAGGGAAGAGAGCATGTCACTACAGAGATATACATCATATATATATCATCAAATAATAAGATATACTTATTATTTGAGTAATACAGTATAGCAACAAGCCAAGACATGCTACAGGTTGCCAGAAACTACCAGCTAAGAAGAGGCAAGGGAGGAATTCTTCCTCGGTGGCTTCAGAGCGAGTGTATTCCTGTGAATGCCTTTGTTTGGACTTTTAGTATTTGAAATTGCCAGAGAGCAAATTTCTATTGTCTCGAACCACCCATTTTGTTGGACTTTAGCACTGGGAGGCTGTTATAACCAGCTATTCCTATTCCGTCATCAGCTTGCAGCTCAGCAGTGTCCTCTGTGGTTGCGAAAGAGTCATTCTTCGTAGATCCGCTTGGCTGTGGACCAAATCCACCTGGTTTTCTTGAGCAGGACATGCCAGCACAGCCACTGATGTTTTGGTAATGCTGCAGCTTGCACAGAGGGGTGTGCTCAGCAAGGCCTCAGGGCCCCTCATTCTCTGTGGAACATTTAGTGTGGTAATGTTTAATCCTGTGCAGCTGCCCCCACATGAAGAGATTTCCTGTGCAAATATTCTCTTGCTGTGGAGCAGAGAGTCTGGCTGTGGCTATAGCTTAAGCTGGTTTCCTGCTACCAGCTCTTTAGCCTACCATCTTTGGAGCAGCAGTATTTGCAAAAGCAACAGGCTCTTCCTGACCTGCAGTCTGTTTCCAGAGCATCCACTGAGCGGATGAGTGCTTGTCCAGAGTCCTCCCTTCCGGGGGCCAGGCTTTCTCCTGCTTGCTGCAGTCAAGCACCAGCCCCAAGTGGACCAATTTCCAGCAGGGAGGAAACCCCACTTGGGTCCAGAGAGACTAAAGGGTGGGTGTGTTTCATTTACTTGTCTGGAGGACCCTGCAACCATCTGTCTCAACCATTGCTCCATCTAGACTGGGCTCCAGAGGAAACATTGGCTTTCAGGGCTCTCCTGAGGCTGCTTCTGGAGTTGGAAGGAGAACCTCATTAGCTGTCTAAATGCCCTTTTCTGAGAAATGTATAATAATTCTCCTGTCTGTACATGACTTGGATAAGGTCTGAGAGTAGTTACCAAGAATGACAGGCAAGTCTCCGTTTCTGAAGAATGCCTGGGAATGGGGAAGGCAGGCAGGCTAGCCAACAGGTACAAGACTCTGTGATGAGAACCAGAGAGAACAATGTGTGGTGCGTTGACTAGACGGCTGCAGGGTCCTTCACACAGAGGTGTGTTGCGGGGGCAGTTGAGACACAGTTGATTCACCTGAGACTTGAGGAAGGAAATGAACATATCTCTCTCAAGAATTATGCAGAACACCTGGATACAGGTGTCCTGGGAAAGGAACAAAGGCAGTTTTAGAAGTCTCTTTAAGAATTGGGGAGAATCATGCCTCCCCGCTCCCCAAGGAGCTGTATCTCACCTTTGGTTTGAAGACTGTGGGAGAGAGGAGTCAGATTGTGGGTTGAAGTGATATCCCAGGGCTGCTTGGCAAGAAAACGGGGTGAGTTTCTGGTCTGCTGGGGGACTGGAGAGGGGATTTGAGAGTTAGGACAGTCAGCAAAAGGAACCATTGCAAACTGTCTAGGAGCTCTGCAGCAGGAGAGGGCAGAGTAGGAGTTACTTTTCACCTCCTCACCTCTCTGTCCCCTGACCCTGGGCTGGCTCTAATGATTCCCTTGGGTCTGGCAGCCTTGTCTTCCTCTTGCTATCCTGGAGTCTCTGGTGTTCTCTCGGTCTCATTGAAGGCAGCCTGAACAAGTGTCTTGTTATGCCATAGTTGCATTTTTTAAAGAAACCGTATCTGAGCACCAAGTCCCAAGTCAGTGTCACCAAGAGCATCCCCTTCACCTAGGGAACACTGACAACATAGCAGCAGGCAAAATCTCTGTGTGCAGGAACCTGGAGGGTCTGGACAGACAAAAGACCATTGCTAACTAGATTCTTTTTTATGTATCAGGAGATGAAGAAGAAAACCAGGGCAATGAAGACAGGTTGGATGGTACGATCAGAACCCCTGGGCCCAAGGGGCCAGTCGGGACAATATCAGAAGCCCAGCTTGCTCGGAGGGTCACCAAGGGAAAGAGCAGTCGGCGGATGCTATCCAACAAGCCACAGGACTTCCAGGTAGAAATAGTCAGGCCCCACATCCTGTTCAGTGGCCATGTGGCCTGTCTTCCTACCAATGCAGTGATTCAGTGGAGCACTGCTCATCTGAGTGGCAGCTCATCTGGTAGAAAGGGATGTCAGGAAATGACTCTCACAAGAGACCTCCCTGTTCTTCCTTCTGCATGCAGGAGTACTTCAGTTAGATGAGGTTCTTCCTGGGAATAGAACTAGAACCTCCCTTCCCTTTGGAGATAATCAAAAGTACTACATTTTTTCATAGCTCTGGGAAGCACTGCCTCAGACATCAAGGTAGCCCTCAGTGAGTGTACAATCAGAGCTAATGAAGACCAGGTCAAGGGCTGGAGGCAGATCAGTGACCTCAACCCTTTCCTTTCCTGGGCCAGCTCTGAATTATTTCACCCCTTTAGCTGCTGCAGGAAGCTTAGCTCCCATCTTAGGAATGATCTTGCCTTGTGTTTCTGTCCACTACCCAGCAGCCTTAACCTGCTTTCTACCATCTTTATGTGCCAGGGAGCGGAAGTGACTCCTGAGGACATTTTTATACCTCATGCTGGGAAGGATCTGTGACAATACCCCTTTTGCACTTGCAGATCCGTATCAGGGTGATTGAGGGCCGACAGTTAAGTGGCAATAACATAAAGCCTGTAGTTAAAGTCCACGTCTGTGGCCAGACACATCGAACAAGAATCAAGAGAGGAAACAACCCATTTTTTGATGAGGTAAGGATTGTTCTTATGCACCTTCCAACTCCCACTACCCCAGCCTGTCTGTAAACAAACAACTGGTAAGGACAAGGCACAGTTCTAATGCTAAATGTACAGAGTTAAGAACCACTGGGCCAAGGGCTAGGAAGACAGCTCAGTGGAATAACTGCTTGACTGGCAAGCATAAATTCCTGAGTTCAATCCCTGGTATCACCAAAAAAAAAAAAAAAAAAAA
>NW_004524622.1:7836619-7839596 GCF_000260255.1 Octodon degus
CCCATATTTGGGAAGTTTTCTGCTATTACTTCTGCCCATATTCTTTTTATATCATTTGTATTGACTCCTTCCTTCTCATTGATGCCTATTAGTCTCACCTTGTTCATCTTTGCATCGTCTTGCAGGTATTGAATTATTTTTTCCTGCATAGGAGCCTTTATTTATTTATTTTATTATTTTATTTTGTTTTTGCAGTGCCAGGGATTGAACTCAGGACCCTGCACTTGCCAGGCAAGCGTTTATTCTACTGAGCTATCTCCCCAGCCCCTTACAGAGCCTTTTTTTCTGGAACAAATGGAGAAATTTAAACATTGACTTCATATATTAGACATTGAAATACTTGGGTATGATAACACTATTGTTATTATGTAGGAAGATGCCTCAAACAACTTTATTTAGTTCAATAAGTTTAATATTTATTACTTTTCTCTCTTCCTTTTTCTAGCATGCAGAAGTGGGTTTATCACAAAGCTTAAATTTTAGGTTCTTTTTCAAGACCCTGCAATATGTTCGCATGATCTAATATGTTTTGAATTGTTAATACTTTCTTGTTTTGAGACAGAAAATCACTATGTAGTGTAGGCTGACCTTGAATACATTATGTTACCCAGTCCGATCTTAAACTCACCACAGTTATCTTGCTTCAGCTCTCCAAGTGCTGGGATTACAGGTGTGCACCATCACAGCCAATTTGTACTTTGTTGTTGTTGTTTGTTTTGTTTTATTTTATTTTGTTTGCTTTGTTCTACAAGAGCGTCCCGCTATGATAACACCAAATTCCCACTAACCCTGAACCCCTGCTAACATTTAAACGTGTTCTGTACTGTTTTTGCAGTTATTTTTCTACAATGTTCACATAACCCCTTCTGAACTGATGGATGAGACAATCAGCATCCGGGTAAGAGGGGCAGGAGAGGTAAGGGTGGCTCACTAACTGCCTAGCAAAGATCATCAATCTTTTACCATTGTTCTTTCTTTCTTTTAGGTTTATAATTCCCATTCTTTGAGGGCAGATTGTCTAATGGGGGAGTTTAAGGTACGTGACAACAATCTGCTTCATTCAACTTAATTAAGATCAGAACTTTTATCATAGCAAAGCTGATTCATGCCCAGTGTAGGAGTACTTGTCTTGGTGATATTTTAGACTTATGTATAAGACATCAGCATAGTGACCCTTGCAGAGGGCTACCTGGTTCTTCTCTTCTTCTAAAATATCACACTTAATAGTGCCCCCAAAGCAAGGTGCCCTGCAGCTGTTTCCAGCCTGCCTTCTGTCGATAGAAGCAAGCCTACTCGTTCAAAGGGAAGGGGTGCTTAATTAATAAGAAACTTGTCACTCTGATCCATTTAACCATGGCCCCAGAGCTCTGTCTATAAAACCAACTGTTGTAAAGTCAAATGAGGCAAGAGGATCAGCATGCTTTTCTAAGAAACCCATATTGGAAGTCACAGACAAAGAGTTGGCTGGCTCCTCAGCAGTTCACCAGAGAATGGGCACCTGCTTCTTAAAGGAAGAAAGTTCAGTCACTAACAGCCCTGAAGGATAATCTGGGTCATACAGACCTGTGTATGGAAAAACAACCTGGCCAAGAACTTGGCACATTGAGATGCCCAATCAATGGCTATAGTAATATTAACATTAGTAGTAGTTGGAAGAAGAGTATTGGGTAAGAAGTTGAGCCAGATGGATTTCTGTAGGGTGGTTAATGGCCACAGTTTGCTTCAGACTTTCAGCCTAGAACTAGGAAAGACTCAGGCAAACAGACAAGATAATCACCCCTACTTTTATGGTCTGTTCCAGCTCTAAGACTAGGTTATTCATCCAGCAGCAAGTGACTGAGAGCCGACTATGTCCCATGCATCAGGCAAGGCATTTCTCTGGAGGTGCAGAGAGTAAGATGGAAATTCATGTCTAATTGAAGAGGTTTAAGTCTAGTCAAGAGCACTGTGTTTAATATATAATGATGCTTTCTTTGAAGTGATGGGACTGATTTAAAAATGTACTTAACCACTATAAATTATTTTTCCCAGATTGATGTTGGATTTGTTTATGATGAGCCTGGTGAGTAATGTTTGTTCCATCAATTTGAAATCTCCAGTTCATTTCTTCTTACCCTAATTCTAAGAATCAAGACAATTTTGGAGGTCCAGGAATCAAAGTCAAAGGATAATTTTTTTTTCTTATTGGGTCAGAATGCCTGGTTAAAATGAATAACAGTAGCTTAGTGTGAATATCTATTTTATTCTGGCATTTATAAATAAATAATTTATATATTTTGTGATAATATTTTTACCTCATCAAGATAGGATTACTAAATCAGTAAAGCTTAGAGACTTTTGTTTGAGTCACACTGGGAACAAAAAGTGGGCTGGGGAGGAGGAGAATAAAGGACAGACAATGTTAATACACAGACTCGTCTGGGGAATTTAGTCTGCCAGTATGAAGCATCCAAGGACACGTTTGCTGATCTTAGAGCAGGAGAAATCCCAGCCCCATAAAGATGGCTGTAGAGTGTCTCTGTCTTTTTGCTCTTTTGTTTTAGGTCATGCTGTCATGAGAAAATGGCTTCTTCTCAATGACCCTGAAGATGCTAGCTCAGGTGCTAAAGGTTACATAAAAGTCAGCATGTTTGTCCTGGGAACTGGAGATGAGCCTCCTGTGAGTTTCCAAATTCTGTACTTTTTACTGTTTTCAAAAAAAAAAAAAAAAAAGAGGATCAGGAATTTAGCAAGTGGACACCAGTAGTTGTGGAAGGGAGTATCCAGTGAGTCACCCTCAGCCCTCCAATTTCTCCTATTTTCAAAAAAAGTTCTTTCCTTCATCATAGGTCATCCTTCTAGCCACTTACTTCCTGATGTCTATGAGTGAGCAATTCAGAAAATATATGTTTTTATAGCTTCTTTACATTAATAGAAAGTCTGATTCTATCTATAGAGCACGGCTTTCTTGAAGAATCAGGCACTATTACCTAAGGGG
>NW_004524622.1:7839786-7846923 GCF_000260255.1 Octodon degus
TCTGTCAGAAAATCCTCATGGAAGCAGTTTCAGTTGATTTCATTTTACAAGCATCAAGTGGGATTTTTTATGTGCTTCTTTTTTTGTACATGTGTAATTTTAATCATGTGTCTCCAAAAGCCTGAGAAACGAGATCGTGATAATGACAGTGATGATGTGGAAAGTAATTTGTTACTCCCAGCTGGCATTGCGCTTCGGTGGGTGACCTTTATACTGAAAATCTACCGAGCTGAGGACATTCCCCAGAGTATGTATTGATTTCTATTTGCACTGAGATTGTCAGTTCTCTACTTGATGATGCATGTTAAAATCATACCCTAATGCTCTCTGCCATAGGTTTTTCTTCTGAAAGTACTTCATGGACTTATTTTCATCCACCTGGCTCCATGGAAGCTTCCTGGGCAGGCTCCTGGGGAAGCCAGTTGGTTGTTGGTTCTTATTCCTTGCTGAGTACCTACCTGCCTTTGACCCATACAGTCCTTATCCTTTCTTCCATCAGCATTCTATGTCTTCTCCTTCTTCTAGAGAATAGTAAAGACAGGTGAGCAGTCAGCACTTCCAATTCCTTTTTGTCCCAAATGAAAATGTAAAATTTTGTCATCAAATACATATGTTTGCTATTTAGCTATTAAAAATAACCAAGAAGGGCTGGGGAGATAGCTCAGTAGAATAAGTGCCTGCCTGGCAAGCACAGGGTCCTGAGTTCAATACCCCATACTGCAAAATAAATAAATGAATAAAATAAAAATAAAAATAACCAAGAAAAAGGCATTAAGGTCCTAGGGCCGGGGAGATGGCTCAGTAGAATAAGTGCTTGCCTGGTAAGCACAAGGGCCTGAGTTCAATTCCTCATTCCGAAAAAAAAAAAAAAAAAAGGCATTAAAGTCCTAGTAACTAGAAATCTATTCTTACAATCTTGTAATATTCTGCTGTATAATATAGTCTCTATTTTAGCAAGAGAATGGATATATTTAAGGTAATGGCTTGGCTGTTCCATGTAAAACGACCAGTATACCCCTCCCTTTGTCACTCCTGAGGGCCCAGCATGCCTGCCTTGCCTGGCCCCTCTGCGTCCTGATGGCCTCTGGGATATAGACTTTACTCCATGTCCCTAGGAGGTGGCACCCAGAGCACAGGCTACAGAATTTTCCAAGATGTGCCACCTTTCCTCAGAAAATTTGTGGGTTTTTTTTTTTTTTTTTTGAGACCCTAGGATGCTTCATACTATGTTTCCCTCAAAAATACCTTTAATAAAGTAAATTAAACTTCATATTATGCTCCCTATGTTGACTTATTCAGGTGATCTTTATCTGCTTTTGAATTTGTTAAAATGGAGACCTGGTAGGGGCTGGGGAGGTAGCTCAGTGGAATAAAATGGAGACCTGTATTTGTAATTATAGCACAATTAGTATGCTCTAATTAGGTTATTTATGAGTATGCCACATTGCCTTGAATTTCTCTAAAAAGTAGGACTAGACCTATATGATTTTTGTCCTCAAGCCCCTTTCCAAATTAGAATCAAATGCTTGAGTTTGAGAATTGACTCTGACTGACTGAACTGGCTTTTAAAATTCTACATTCTTCTCCATGAATGATCAATTCTGAACATGATGATTTATTGGTTTATTTTTCAAAGTGCATTTATTAGTTTCAAAACTTTGGGGGGAGAAGATCTCTCTCTCTCTCTCTCTCTCTCTCTCTCTCTCTCTCTCTCTCTCTCTGTCTCTCTCTCTCCAAAAAGAATTTCACATGCTATTTCTTGCTGCCCTAGAGAACAATTCTTGTTTTCCTATATAAGAGACTTAAAAATTTTGCTGAATATTTTCCATTCTTCTAAGAGAATCAAATTTCATTTCTGCTTTGTGCAACGTTACTTTCCAGTGGATGATGCCTTCTCACAGACAGTAAAGGAAATATTTGGTGGCACTGCTGATAAGAAAAACCTTGTGGATCCTTTTGTAGAGGTTTCCTTTGCTGGAAAAAAGGTTGGTGCATAATCTAAATGCTGACACCTCTTGAATAAATACTTAAAGCACTGTGCTTTCCTTGAGGCAAATGTCTGCGTATTCTTTGGTCAGATAGCCCCCGATGAGCAGGCTGTTCTGCAGGAACACACATTATGTAAATATGATCAAGCCAGACTTCTCCACAGCTTTATATTAGAATAAAAAGTATGCAAGACTCACATTAGAGAATTCAGTCTTTTGAAAGATTAGTAGTGAAAGGCATCGCTAAATTATTGGGATTCTTTCCCAGGTTTAAGCATTATCTTAATCTTAGGCAAACCAGCAAGAAGCATCCTTGCTAAATATAATAGGGTGTGCAGTACCCACACAGCCTCTAGCTGCTCCTTCATGCCATGATTTCTACCTGCTTTGCCCCATTAAGCAGTTGAAGTGGAGAGAGTTGGGCAAAGACACCTCAGCCCTGTCTCCTGGGAAAAGCTGGGAGACTCTTGGTGTAGGGACACTATACACACCATAGAGATGACGAAAGCTGAGAGTTTTATTACTTAGAATGAGCATGTACCCTGGGACCATTGTAGCCACAAAGAGCTAGTCTCCTCCATGTGTTTGGCTCATATACTTATGAAAGTAGGATTTAACAAACCATACACATATTACTTGATTCTGTTTCCTAAATTCAGGCTTCATCCCACTTCACAGGCAGGCCTTAACCTCTAAGTGGCTAGTGCCTAATCTACAAATATGGATAGCACTAATCTGGCGGAAGTTTTGAGATGATCAGTTAACTTGAGAAGAAATTGTTGTTAGCCTGTTAAGTACCACACCCTGTCTCATATTCTGAGAATGTAGAAATGAGCACATAAGACCCCTGTTCCCCACAGGTTCACATGCAACCTGGAAGAAGAGACAGACTAAGTTGTTTCTGTCACTATAACAAAGTGAGACTGGGTTATTAATAAGGGATAAAAATTTATTTGGCTCATGCCTCTGGAGACTTGGAAATCTAAGAGCATGGCATTGGCATCTGCTGAGGGATCTCTCACTGCATCCTAACTGGCTAGGGTACCACATGGGGAGAGGGAGCAGCCGCTAGCTTAAGTCTCCTTCCTCTGCTAGCAAATCCACCAGTGCCATCATCTGAGAGGGGTCTAATCATCTTAACCTCATCTAATTCTAATTATCTCCCAATGGCCTCACCTAGAAATGCCTGTAACATGTGAGTTTAGGTATTAATTTTTCCAACCCATAAACTTTTGAGGCACATACTAAAACCATATCATAGGCAGCAAACAAAGAAACAAGAAATTGAATAATTTCAGACAGTTCCAAGAACTATACAAAAAATAAAGTGTGGGATATGAAATGCCCAGTGTGGGGAGGCATGGCTAGTGAAATCATCTGATGGGACACCTTTCTGGAAGTGACATGTAAGAAAAGACCTTGATGTGCAGAGATTTGGGGTACAGGGGCTTCAGGTAAAGAGAAGAGCAGTGCAGGGGACCAAAATGGAGCTTTGTTTGTAGCACAGGAACATCTGTGTGGCTGAGGAGAAGAGAGTGGGAAGAAGCTAAGAGATCAGGTCTAGGTCGGAGAGATTGTTGGTGGGGCTTAGGCAGGGGCTTGGACCTCACTCTAAGTGTACTTTGTGAGTTCACTGATGATGCTATGATGTGGAGTCCAGAAAGCAGAAAAGGAGCGAAGATTCCCAAAGGAGCCAAATGTAGGCTCCGAGGGAGAAAGGGTTCAGTGTCTGCATGAAGATACAAGGGTAATGATTTACTACTGGAGGGAATAGGAAAAATGGATGTTGTGCTGGCTTTGGATCTATGCTAAACAGTTGCATAAAAGGAGGCAGAAATGCTGGGACAAGAGCCTTTAGGGAGGGTAAGAGGCTTACAACAGACAGCCTCCAAAGTTCCACTTGGATGTGCTAAGAATGGGAGGCTTGTCAGACAGTGTATAATAAATATTCAGTTAACTTTTAGCTCTTGTTTTGTTGCCTTAATCTAATTTTACATGTCTGGCAACTGAAAACTTATGAAAACATGAATGTTAAAAAAGCTTTTTGTGCATAGTACAATAAAGATCAATATTAAAATCATATATTTTACTAACTCTTATTGAGAAATATAGTTGGGAGGGTCAATGGTGAGTCTGAGCACAGTGGTGAAGCACATGTTTTGCTTATTTAGGGCTCTGAGTTCAATCTCAAGCACAGAAGTAAAAAAAAAAAGAAATTTAAACAGGTGGCTAAATGGTGTAACCAGGGCGGCCAAATAGCTCAGCAGATTAAAGCGCCTACAAGCAGATGCAGGGCCCCAGGGTTCAATCCCCGGGCCTGCCATTCTGGCCCCACCCCTGGGGTGTGCTGAGATAGCAATTGAGACTGGGTGTGGTGGCGCACGCCTGTAATCCCAGCTCTTGGGAAGCTGCAAACAGGCAGATCACTATGAGTCCAATCTAGTAGTAAGACCCTGAACACCCTGTAGACCCTTCCTTAAGATACAAAAATAAATTTTTAAAAAATGTATAACCAGTAAGTAAACTGATAAAATCATCTCATCCAGTATACATATACTATGAACTCTTAGAAATTAGAAACTTGAGTACCTATAATTTTGCTTTGGTAATTTTGTAGGTTTGTACAAATATAATTGAGAAAAATGCAAACCCGGAGTGGAATCAAGTTGTCAATCTTCAGATCAAGGTTTGATTTTTTTTTCTTTCAGAAAAAGTCAGACTACTTTAGTACTTACTGAATAAATGCAGAAATAATTCCTTTTTCCTGTTTCTTTTAAACAGTTTCCTTCAATGTGTGAAAAAATAAAACTAACTGTATTTGACTGGTGAGTTGAAATCAGACATCTCTCTAATTCTGCATAAAGAATTAAATATTTGGGTATTTTAGCCATTACTGTAGCTTTTTAGAGTATTCACTTTCCTTCTGTTCCTGGAACAGCGGTTGGGGGTTGTCCTAAATAATAATGATGATATAGAAATGGCTTCGATATTTTTGATTCGATATCTCATAAACAAAAAAAGGGGGAAATTATCTGAAAATGCTCAAAGATAAGAAATTGAGGATATAAGCAACATTAGGATGTCCAAAATAGAGTTCAGAAATAGAATTCTTTCTTGGAAAAAATAACCAAAATACTCTGAGAGCAATTCTTTATTATTATTACACAAATAGATAAACCTGCCTGACTGAAGGCAAAGAAAATTCGGTGAAATCTTCTAATAGAATGGTAAGCAAACACTGTAACATCACTGATTGGCCATAACAACATCATCCTTAGAATGATGTAGTTGGATAGATGATCTAACTGGCAGAGTTTGGCTCTCTTGAGCAAAGAAACATGCAAACTCATCGCCACAATCCTCACCATAATTATCATCAGTGCTTACTGTATTAGCCTTCACTCTTTGTGCACTGCCAAGTGCCTGGCCCTCTGCTATTCCTGACCTGCATCCCCCCATTTAGTCGTTACAGCAACTCTGTAAGTAGGAATCACTGTTAGCTTCACTTTATAGAGGAGAATACTAAGGCTGAGAGGAGCCAGGTCACCTGGCCAGAGTCAGGTGGAAGGTAAGAGATCCAGCAGGCTCTCAGCCTGCCCGGCTGTCTCCAGAGCTTCTCCTTCGGACAAATGTGCGTGGCTGTCATGTTAGTGCCCTATTGCCGTTATGACAAGAGGACACAATGGGAGAAAAAAGGGACATCTTATTTTACTTAATTACCACATCACCATTAATTGAGAATCAAAGTGTGGCTATGAAGACAAAATGATCCTTTCTTTAGTGTAAAAAAGTTTTAAGGTCTGGGACTGTAGCCCCAGTGGAAGAGCTCTCCTTGTCTAGAATGTGCGAGGTCTTGGGTTCTATCCTGAGAACCACAGGAAAAACAAGTGTTAAGTCATTTAAATCCCTCAGGCTATATATTAAATATGCTTTAGGGGTCTTGGGGACCCTCAGGATTTAGCTTGGGTGATGACTCTGAGCTATAAAGTCTGCAGTGAGCTGATGGTGTCATTTCCCAATTACCTGTTTTCACTACAAACGTGAGGTTTTTCCTGACCTCACTTCATCTTTCCTCTTCAGTACAACAGTATAATTAGGAAGCACAAAGAGATCCCGTGTAAGTAGGAAATCCTTGGAGCTAGATTTTAGCTCACACACATGACAGTTGTATAACTAAGGGAAAGCTACAGATTCTTCAAATGTAGTCTAAATCCTCATAAATACACAGAAAATATCCAAAACTCAGGAATGTGATTTCATATTCATAAATAATATTTTTCTTCTGCCAAATAGCTCAGTGGATTAAAGCGCCTGCAAGTAGGCGCAGGGGCCGGGGTTTTGATCCCTGGACCTGCCATGCTGGCCCCGTCTCTGCTCCAGGGCACGCTGAGACAAGACTGGGTGCAGTGGCTCGCACCTGTAATCCCAGCTCTTGGGAGGCTGTAAACAGGCGGATCACTACGGGTCTGATCTAGTAGTGAGACCCTGAACATCCTGTTGACCCTTCCCTAAAATACAAAATAAATAAATAAATAAATAAATAAATAAATAAAATTTTTCTTAGGCAAATTGTTTTTAATTAGTCATTTCTTATACTCTAATATACCATGTTCTAATTTTTCCAATGAAACTGAGCCTTTGGTATATCTCATGGAATATTAGACCTCAAGAGTGGACATGGAACTAGATAGGATAAAAAATAAGAGATGAAGCAGGCAAAAAATATGTGCCCAACCTGAGACATTCATGAATTAGACTCACATGCTCTCTAAGATACTTAGAGAAGGATACACAGTGTTATATCGTGGTGGGAAAATTTGTTCTCATGAATTAGGTAAATTCTGGATTTTAGGCAAGCAGCTAAACACACGTATGCACGTGCACACACATACACGCACACACACACACACATGCACACACACAAACCTGTATCTACCACAGAGTAGGTTGTAAATAAATATTTAAACTAGAAGGGAATTTTTCACCTTGTGATGAATGCTTAGATATAGCTCATTACAGTTACTAAGCCATAATAGCAAGCTGCTGATTTTGCTTAGTGTTGGGGCAACTGCCTAGCACTGATGAGTCCCTGAACTCAATCTTCAGCACTGTGCAAGAGAGAGAGAGAGAGAGAGAGAGAGAGAGAGAG
>NW_004524622.1:7847023-7857509 GCF_000260255.1 Octodon degus
TTACAGTTACTAAGCCATAATAGCAAGCTGCTGATTTTGCTTAGTGTTGGGGCAACTGCCTAGCACTGATGAGTCCCTGAACTCAATCTTCAGCACTGTGCGAGAGAGAGAGAGAGAGAGAGAGAGAGAGAGAGAGAGAGAGAGAGAGAGAGGCCATGATAGAGATAGGTTTTCCATGGAGTCCTCGCAGTGAGAAACAGGCAGAAGGAAAAAGGGAAAGGGGCTGTATTATAAAGGGAAAGGGGTTCATTATCTTGGAGGACAGGGAGAGAATTTGGGAAGATAAGGAATTCTCTGGATTGGAACTAAGGGAGGCTGAGGCTTTTATGACCTTTTGCCAGGTGGGGTTTGAGGAGGAGGTTTAGGTACACTTGAGGAGCTGAGTGCAGCCTTCCCTGAGGTGGTGGGAAGGGTAAAAGGAAACTGCATCCTGCGCTGATTTGGAGAAGAAGGGGGAGGTGGTCTGGGGAAGATAAGCTGTTGTTTTAAGGGCTTCAGCCATATTGGATAACCACCATAATAATTCGGCAATTCATACTAGTGCCAGGATCTCTCAGATAGTAATTAGTATGAACATGCCAAATAATATATGTGGTGTGGCGCAGAAAAAAAGTGACTAAGACAAATTTTGTTGCTATAAGTAGATACAATATTATTAACGTCTCTCAAAATATTGCCTTCCCAAGCACATTTATCCCATCATTCTTTTCTTTTTTTCTGTATTTTAGGGAAGGGTCTATAGGGTGTTCAGGGTCTCACTGCTAGATCAGACTCATAGTGATTCTCCTGTTTACAGCCTCCCAAGTGCTGGGATTACAGGTGCATGCCACCACGCCCAGTCTCAATTGCTGTCTCAGAGTGTACCGGGGGCAGGGCCTGACATGGAAAGCCCAAGGATTGAACCCCCAGCCCCTGCGCCTGCTTTCAGGCACTTTAATCCACTGAGTTATTTGGCCAGCTCTTATCCCATCATTCTTGTTACTTTTTTTCTTTTTTTTTTTCTCATGTTGAGACAGGGTCTCACTATGCCTTGGGCTCACTTCAGCCCAGGCTGATCTTGAACTTACGAAGATCTTCCTGCATCAGCCTCCCAAGTACTGGAATGACAGGCATGCACCACCACACCCCACATTTCTTGTCATTTTCAGCAGCATTTCTGCAAGTCCTTTTTTGGTCTTTAGTTGTACCTTTATGGATGCCCTGATGTCCTGAATTGATTTAAAATGTTCACCTGTCCTAGTCATTTTGACCTGCCGAGCGCCAGAAGTTGCATAGTGCCAGATCTGTTGAGTAAGGTAGATGAGAACACAGCAAAATGCTTTCATGGGTGGCAGCTGGCAGCAGCATCCATCAGGTTTTTGATCAGCCCCCATAAAGACACGGTAGAAGTTCTCTAAACTGCTTCAGAAAACAGCAAGGATGATGGGTTAAATGTATACAAAATCAGGAGCATTTTGAGGAGAATTAAGGGTTAACTGCAATAATATTTTTCAATTCAAACATTTCCTGTATATATATTTTTTTTAATTTTAACATTTAGTGTGTGTGTGTGTGTGTGTGTGTGTGTGTGTGTGGCCAGCTCAGCCCACCTGGAGGCGGGGCTGGCTGGCATGTGGTGCTGGGGGATTGAACCGCGGTCCCTGTGCTTTGCCAAGCTTGTTCCAAGTAGGTGCCTTAGACCACTGAGCCATCTCTCCAGCCCCTTCCTGTATATTTTGTTCCAACATTCTATACAGTTATTTTAGTAATATGATTACATTATATTTGTAGGATGCCTGAATTCGTCAATTCATTTTATGACCATGGCATTAAGTGTGGCCGTAGAAAAATCCTTTAATCTTTCTGTTAAATTTCAATTTTATAACTGCATAGTGACTTAAACAACTAGACCAGCATTTCTAAAGGGTGGTTTGAGAGCCATCTGCATCAGAATACTTTGGGGTACACAGTGATGTGTGCACCCATGTTCATAGCAGCGCAATCTGTCATAGCTAAACCTTGGAAACAACCCAGATGCCTGTCAGCTGAGAAATGGATCAAAAAAGATCTGGTATTTTTACACAAGAGTATTAATCAGCTATTTAAAAAAAGATAAATTTGAAGATTTTGTCGATAAATGGATGCAACTAGAGTCTGTATTAGTAAGTGAAATAAATCAGACCAACATGTGCAAACATCATATTATGTCGCTAGTGTGAGAACCTGAAAGAGTAAATAAAACCTGAAAGTTACAATAGATGTTGTGAAGGGGAAAGAATTTGTTCAATGGGAAGGAAAAACTGGGATGAGGAAAAAGACGAAAGAAGGGAAAAGATGTATTTATGTATATATGCAGGATAATTTGGATAATTGTACAGTTAATTTCTGTTGGACTTTTGAAAGGAACAGTTAATGCTTAATTGTTTTCTTTTTAATTTCTTATAACTTTTTTGTTTTTTTAAACCAATTTTGCACATTTATATCTGGTAACCTAAAGAACTAATGTGAAGATGACATCATGTAATACTGCAAACATTGTTGAATTTTTATTACTTTGTTGAGTGAAATTTTGTATTGTTTCTAATTCTGTTTTTTTATTACTGTTTTGTATTCTTTAAAAAAGGAAAAACAATACATTGGGATATACTATTATAGATATAGGAGCTGAGGATATAGCTCAATGTTATAAGCACCTGTCTGGCAAGTGTATGGTCACAAGTTCAATCCCTGGTACTGAAAAAGAAAAAAATATATATTCTTGGTTCTTAATCTAGGCTTTTTGAATCGAAACCTCTGGTAGGAGATGAAGATAGGGAGTTTCCAGGTGATTTTGAGAACAGTAGAGTCTGATGATCCCTGAACAAGATGACTTCTGAGGTCTTTGGTATTTCCCAGCTCTATTGTTTTTATTATTGAAATGAAGACAAATCATTGCCAGAGACCTTAACCTGTTCTTTTATACAGGGACCGTCTTACCAAAAATGATGTTGTTGGAACAACATATTTATATCTCTCTAAAATTGCTGCCTCTGGTGGAGAAGTAGAAGGTGAGTGACTCAGCAGATCTAGAACAGGACGGGCTACAAAGCTTCCAGAGAAAACATAAGCTTGGGAAGCCACCTCACAATGACTTGGTTTCTTAAAAGTCCTAATGAACCATTTCACTGATGTCCAGCAAAATAATTAAAAATAGAAGCAACTAACAGTTTACCAATTTTAGCTTTCTTGCTCACATCTAAAACTTCTTTGCCAATAGCTATTTTATTAAATTTGTATTATAAATATAGAATGCTCACACCTTACTTTTATTAGCATGGCACTGATACAAGTCCACCCAAACATAAAGAAATATTCTCCTCTCAACTTGATAGGAACAGAAACCAGATGCCAATGAACTATGTAATGTGTTTTGTTTTCATTTTAACAGGTACTTAAAACCCATGCATTTTCTTTCTATTATTCTGCATAATGGAGAAATACTTGTGTTTTCTGGCATTATATTGCATATATCTAAAATTGCCATACATAATGGAGGAAAAAAAGGTAGAATGATAAGGGAAAATATGATAATACATTAATATATGTTTTGTTACCAAAGCAAAATTTCTTATAATTGCTGATAGACCAAATATACTGAATAAAAGGGAAGAACTTGAAGCAAAATTTTGAGGCACAATTTTATCTTAAGAAACTCAAGTTTCCCCTTATGTTCATCTTAAGAGATGACTTTATAGGTTTTTAAAAAAATAATGTTAGCCCAAGCAGTAGTATGAATAAGAACCAGAAAGATTAGTGGATATGGCAAAGAAGGTGACTGTGCCCTATCTCAAGAAGTTACAAAGACAGTCAATTATAATTTTATAGAAAAACAAAGAGGTGAGCAAAAAAGATAGTTCAAATATAAAGTCATGTGTGACATTATTTAAGCAAATAGCAGAAAACAAAGAAAAGATCCCATTTAAACAATTTCTACTGAGTGGCACAAGGAGCATGATACTAGAGGTACAAGGAAAGGAAGATCATCTCAACCCTTTCCTTTTCTCTGCAGAGAACAATATTTATTTATTTATTTATTTATTTATTTATTTATTTTTTGCGGAACCGGGGATTGAACTCAGGCCCTTGCCCTTGCCAGGGAAACGCTTATTCCACTAAGCCTTCTCTCTGGCCCCTAGAGAACAATATTTAAATGACCACTATAGTGCAAATAATACTTATTTTGTTTTTATTAAATCCATAGCCCAATCTCTGAATAAATTATAAATGTCATTACCCATTACAATGTAATAGTATCAAAACTAGACACTGGAAGTGAAAGAGGAAAGAGAATGAAGGTGAAGAGTATGCCTTGGCATTGTGTGATGGAAAGCCAAGGGTCATTCAAATGTAGTCTAGACCCATCTGAATGCATAGAAAATATCCAATACCCATGCATGGGATTTAATGCCCAAAAGTAATAGTAATGGCTTCTTCTTACTGAGTCAGCAATTCAGATCTGAAAGCACTATAAACTGACTCACAAAGAGAACCAACCCCTAGAGGAATTAAAAATCATGCTATGCTTGATTTTCTCACCATAATAAAAATCATGCTACAAGTATAGGGGAGGAGTGTGTAAAAAATCCAGGTATTATGAGTGTTAGAAAGTCACTTAATATTATGCAAAGATATTCAAAGGATATTTGTGTAAATATTTAACTTAGTGATAGGGTGATGACATCCACAAGAACTAAAACCAGAGATTATTGCAAGCAGTTTCATTTCTTGTTTCTGAGACCTCTCTCATTGCAGGCCGTCTGCTACAGGGTTGCAGAATAGTAGTGAATTGTCATCCCCCTCAAAAGAAACAAACCATGCTTTGAATGAAATAATATATGGTTAGCTACAGGCATTGCTTCCATAGCTTCTGACAAAATTAACCTGGATTTTCTGGCCTCTGTCCCAACTAAGTCAGCCTCAAGACAAGTAAATGTTTTACTAAGAGCATGAAGTGTCGGTGACTTTGCTAGGCTTCTTTTGGTTATGGGAAGCTGGTTTTTCTCAGGTTAAGTACTTGGTTCCTTGGGGCTGACGAACTTGGGTTATTTGTGCAGTGGTGCTGCTGATTGTCACAAAGTTTTGAGCCATTTTACATTAACCCATTACAAAAGGGTCATGTGATTTGGGTCTAAATTTTGAATTTTTCTGATGTTGCTAAACTACTTACTGAGCACAGGGTTTGATTAACTTTTCAGTGTCTGTTGTATAATGCTCATGTTTCTCTTGTTTTTTAACCAATCATATTTTTACTATATAGATTTCTCATCTTCGGGAACTGGGGCTGCATCGTACACAGGTTTATGCTTTGTAATTTTGCTGTCTATTAGAGCTTCCTATATCTAGTATCTTACTAAGAATATATTAATTGATTGTTTCTAGAATCTTTTTGACATTTTGCTAGCTCACCAATAGTTTTGCAAGGCTAATACTTTCTTATACCCATTGTGTATTTGTCCTGCATAGCTAAGCTTAAAACAAACATACTAACAAAGCCTTGCTACAAGATTTAGGCTTTTACCTTAATGTACATCATTCCATTTGGCTTCATTTAAAATAATTCTTTGTAAGATATAGCATTGTTATTTTTATGTCTAGTAAGTAGAGATAGGAAGCACTAAATCAATTGTTCTGTAATGTATGAAGTACCTTTCTCTCACTTTCAGCATGGATTGTAGGCAGGTTGTAGGATATGAGCATTCCCCACTTTTTGCCCTAAAAGTCAGCTTCCAAATATGAAGCATCTTCTCATGTAGTTTTGTTCGTACAGCACTCGGCATTTTTTGCAAGTTTGCTTATTGTGACTATCACAGTTGTCCTAAGGTAGATGGTATTTTTCCCCCAATTAGATGAGGATTCTGAGATATAGAGAGATCCTCTGCCAAATACATATGCTAACACCTGCCATCACTGCCCAGGGTCGTGGTGAGAGGGATAAGAGTATGTGCTGGAAAGCTTTGCAAACACTCAAGCTATATGCAAATAGAAGGTGAAATAGGGGCTGGTGGGATGGCTCAGTGGTCTAGAGCACCTACTTAGAACAAACTTAGCAAAGCACAGGGACCTTGGTTCAATCCCCCAGCACCACATGCCAGCCAGCTCCGCCCCCTGGTGGGCTGAGCTGGCCACACACACACACACACACACACACAAATAAAATTAAATTAAAAAAAAAGAAGGTGAAATAATCTGCCTTTTACACAAGAGATTTTTTAAAGATATGAAATGTTTTACCCTAGTGGTGGTGTTTCACCATCAAACTGACATGTATTACTTTTCTGTATTTTAACTTTCTTTTTTTTTTATTTTTATTTTTTTTAAACATTCTTTTTTATTTATTTATTTATTACATTTATTTATTGTTTGTGTGTATGGCCAGCTCAGCCCACCAGGGGGCGGGGCTGGCTGGCATGTGGTGCTGGGGGATCGAACCATGGTCCCTGTGCTTTGCCAAGCTTGTTCCGAGTAGGTGCTTTAGACCACTGAGCCATCTCTCCAGCCCTTAACTTTCTTTTGTCTTACTCTCTTCACTGTGAATTCTGGCTAGCTAATTTCATCCAGTGTCCAGAGTGTTAATCTCCTCAAAGTCTACACTCCAATTTAGACACGCAGGGAGCATCATGTAATAAAAATGGTGTGAAGAGTACATGTGTCTACATGGCTAAACCAATTGTGTATTAACAGTCATGCTGCACACCTGCTACTCCACATTTATGTTTCAACCGTAGTTTTAAGCATAAAGTTTGTGAAGGTCTGGCCAGGGACATAGCTCAGCAGCTTAAGCACCTGCCTGGAAAGTACAAGGTCCTGAGTTTGATCTCTGGTACCAAAAAAAAAAAAAAAAAAAGAAAAAAGAAAAAAAAAAAGAAAAAAAAGAAAGAAAGAAAAAATGCAAAAAAGTTTGAAAAGGTCATAGAAGTGTTGTAGTCAATTTCACATCCATAGGCAGAATTATCTTGACAACATCCTGAAAGACAGGCTGAAGCACTTGCCTTCAAGTGTCTTTTGATTGTGCCTAATGTAACCTCTCCCATCGTTTATCATCTGTAATTCATACAAAGCTCTTCTTTACACTGAATGAATTGAAGCTGGCTTCCAGGAATCTTCCAGCAGTGGTCTTCATTCTGCTTTTTGGAACTAAGTTCATTTCTTTTCCATGAAGAAGCCATTAAGATTAATTAAATCAGCTCTTACATTCCCCACACATACAATTTCTTCTTACTGCAGCTATTTTCTTACACTGCCCTCAGTACCTTTCCTTAATGGGCCTAAGTAGAAGAAATACAGAGCTTAGCAGATGATCACCAGAGATAGAATTAATGGCAATGTTTTTATCCCTTCTGATTGTCATATGGCTCTGTAACCAATAGGCAGGTAATTCATTGTTACATATAAAAGTTTAAAATATATATTTTAATAGTATAAATCTGGCAGATGCTATTAAAATATATTTTTTAAACTTTTTTGTCCCCCAAAAGGTATATAATTTATACTTGAAATTAAATTATGTATCTTTTGGGGAACAAATAAAATTAAATTGATTTATTTAAATGACTTCTCAAAACAATGTAATCTTTTATCCCAATCGCCAATAAAATATTTAATACCCACTATAAACTTGCAAAAAATGTGAAGGTCAACTTGAAAATCTCATTATTTTTCATTTAAATAGCATTCTTTTTGTAAGAATAATTTTAAGCAAAATACCCATAAGCTATTTTCATGACATATTTTTAGCAATGATAAAAGAGAAGTATGGAAAGTCTCACGAGTGCTTATAACTTACACTAATATGACTAACTTACAAAATGGAGGAAAATCATCTCATCTAACTAGCTAATAACTAATTTATTTCAACAGATTCAGTGTTAAAAGTACATAATTTAATAATGATGTTTATTTTTAGCTAATACAGGAGAAACAGAGGTGGGTTTTGTTCCGACATTTGGACCTTGCTATCTGAACCTTTATGGAAGTCCCAGAGAGTACACAGGATTCCCAGACCCCTATGATGATCTAAATACTGGAAAGGTTGGTCTTTCAATTAAAGTTGCTATTAATGGTGAATGTAATCCCTTCTTATAATGTGATAATTAAGTATCACATTTAAGACCATGCTCCAAATTCATTTCCAGACCTACCATACTACTGATCAAGTCTTCAAAGGCTGGAAGTCTTCTACTCCTTGAATCATAGAAAAGTATCTTAGAGATTATCTAATTTGATGATGGCAAATGACATTTTCCTCCTTCAATTTTTTTTTTTTTTTTTTTTTTTTTTTCGGAACCAGGGATTGAACTCAGCTCCTTGCGCTTGTCAGGGAAGCACTTATTCTACTGAGCCATCTCCCCAGCCCCTCCTTCAACTTTTAAACTTATGGAAAACATCATAATTAATGCTGGGCAGGGGTGTAGCTCAGCAGTAGAGTACTGGCCTAGCATGCACTAGGCACTAGGTTCAATTCCTTGGCATTCTTTTCCATATCATATTCTAGAAATTTACCAGGCAATCAGCACTGACATATGTACTGAAGCACATTGTTGTTCCTAATCTGATCCAAACCTTTACTTTCATATATGGGAACAGCAGGGGAAAGATGAGAAATTCTCTTCCCACTACAATCAGACTAAAAAGACAGAGTACTTTTTACTATTTTTCATGGCTAGGGGAATAATCTTGTGTTCTTGTCTTTCAGGGAGAAGGAGTTGCCTACAGAGGCAGGATCTTGGTTGAATTAAATACTTTGCTTGAAAAGACACCACCAGAGAAGAAGCTTCAACCCATTTCAAATGATGACCTACTGGTTGTTGAGGTAAATGTTAGAGTATGAGCCATGCTAGGCATGGAAAGGGGCAGTTCAAAGGACCAGAGGTGAGGTAGCTGGTCACTGACTGCTTGAGCAAGCAGACCCAAAGAGGACATCCAGGGATGAATAGATAGCAGTAATATAGTTGGAGAAAGACCTGCCTTCTAACAAGTGCCTCCAACAACATCTTGATATATTTACAACAGCCCTGTGAGGGCGATGAGATTTCTTTACCCTTTGAGATGTTAAAATGTTACCCAAAGCTGGCAAGAACGGAACACCCTATTTACTAGCTGGACTTCTTAATATAGCTATTTCTTTACACTGGCCTCAGTACCTTTCATTAATAAGTCTAAGTAGACGAACTGTAGAGTTTACCAGATGGTCATCAGTTTTTCAGATGACTTTGGATCAGGTCATTTATTAGGTTGTTGTGACGAGTTAACCACAAAAGATGCCGCTTAAAGTTGTAAGTACTGCCACTAGTTATTCCTATTTTCACATGTAGCTGGAATATGTCAGGCTTCACAGCTTTCAGGGTGTATTTAGTTATGGCCCATGTTACAGTTGCTCTGAATCACCTTTATCACTGAAGGCCAAAAGATTTCCATGCTTACTTCCATGCTTTCGGGCCCCACAAATCTGATTTATGTGCAGGAGCAGCACACTCACTGATGCTTCTCTGCTCAGGATCTCTCCTGCTGGCTCCAAATCACTTCCAGTCCTCGGGCTGCTATTATCTCCTATTCTGGGTGCAAGGCAGGCCTTTCTCTCATTTGCAGTCATCGTAGAGAAATCAAACAGCAACTTTTGAAAAGCTTACATCTCTTGGATGGGGGTCGGGAAGCACTGACATGCATAAAGCAGCCACTAAGTATACCTGTTCCGAGAGCCCAAGAGCTCCGACCAGCTTTCTGAGTCCCTCGGAACAGCCTTTCTGTCCACTTCAGCGTGTCTTCTTGTGGTGCAACTAGGTTCTCCTCCTCTCTAGACTAAAACCATTTTACTTTATCTCAGAGTCCAGATCCAACTGCCATGAGTCAACCATCTGAGAGCTGCTTTCTTCCCTCTAGTACTCTAATATCTACCTGCTACAAAATCTGCCTCTTTTCAAAAAGATTGAAAGGGTAAATATTTGCTCCTTCTAGAGCAAACACTCCCTTCTCCCCCAGGACAATGTGGCTTTACTCATTGAATTCCAAGAAGGTAATTACATTAGGTTAATATCCAAAGCAGTATGTTTTATATTCTTTAGTCTTCCAAGTCACCAAGAATTATAGCATAACCCTGGCTAAAACATACCCAAATAGAACTGTTCAATTCAGATTGTTTAAACTGTGAAAGCATTATGGTAGGTATTTGCTTTCCATTATAGTTATGAATGGACCAAAAATATTTTTCCTAAAACAAAGCCTTCAATGTGACTTTGCGTTGCTGCCTCTAGAATCAGAAATTGCTCATGGTCTTTACACGGAGGCTTTCCAGTTTTCACACATTAGTGTTTCAACTATTTTTTTTTCCATAATTTTATTGAGAAACAAATAGCAATGAGACAGTTTCAAACCAAATTGGTAGGACAGTTTCAATAATTAACACATCGCATACATTCTTCCTAGTGGTTAATTGCTATACAAGATGCGGACATGATATCCTATTTACAAACAC
>NW_004524622.1:7859889-7875579 GCF_000260255.1 Octodon degus
GTGTGTGTGTGTGTGTGTGTGTGGCCAGCTCAGCCCACCAGGGGGCGGGGCTGGCTGGCATGTGGTGCTGGGGGATCGAACTGCGGTCCACGTGCTTTGCTAAGCTTGTTTTAAGTAGGTGCTTTAGACCACTGAGCCATCTCCCCAGCCCCGAGTATAGCATTCTTGAGTATAACATTAAGGGTTTAACTACTGTTGAGGCATCCCAGGGTTTCTTGGTGTGAGGTCAGAAATGTTTGGCTGATGTGAGAATTGAAAGCAGATGCTCTAAAGGGCAGACACAGGGCTGCTCATGAATGTGCCTGGCCAGCTGTGGGGTGCGTGGACCACCGAGAGTGCAGCTTTGTGGTTCGCTGTTTCCCGCACTGGTGCAGCAGCTCTCACTTAGGATATGAAAGCGACCTCCAAACTTCCAGGGTAGGTATGCACCAAAGCAAGCTGCCCACCTTCCTCATTTGGTCCATTCCCTGAAGATGAATGACAGCTAGTGGAGCTGATGTAGCACAGGCTTGCCTCGGCCTTGCTGAGATCCTTCTGCTTCAGCCTCCACATACTGGAACTATAGGTGTGTGCCACCATGCCTGGCCTGCTATGCCTAATTTACTCATCACCAGAGCACAGTTTAAGTCTAGGCTCTTTTCCCAGGTTTTTTTTTTAAGCAACTATTAAGCCAGGTTGGAGAGAAGTTACCCAAAAAAAAGTAAAATAAAAAATTCTTTATTAACAGAAATGGAAAAGTAAACTAGTTTTCTTTACTGAAAGTAACAAACACATAGCAAAGAAAGTTGTTTCATTCATTTGATAAAACATACAAGCAAAAACTAAAGTGCAAGTAATACATATTGCCTATAATATATATCAACAGCATAAGAAAATAGCATTTTATTAACTGGTATGTAAAACAGAACTTGTTTTATTTGTTCTAGATAATGAAATATGGGCAGCTAAATAACTTGTGTAATAAATTTAATAAAAACCAAAAAGAGCACAGGGCCCTGAGTTCAATCCCCAGTACTGCAAAAATAACTAAATAAATAAAAATAAAAAGTAAAAACCAAAAAGAAATAGAAAAATAAAGTGAAACAGATGTTTTTAACAGCATTAAAAGGCAAGAGGCATAGATATACAGCTACTTTCTCTTAGTTCAATGAGAAGAACGTTTTGGGGCCTGGGGAGATAGCTCAGTAGAATAAGCAATTGCCTGGCAAGCGCAGGGTCTTGAGTTCAATCTCTGGTACTGACAAAAAAAAGTTTTGAACTAACAGTGTTTAAACAAGATATCATGTCTGCATCTTGTACTATGAATAACTACTATGAAGACAACAATATCCAATGCGTTAATTATTACAGTTGTTCTACTAACCTGTTTTGAAACTATCTCATTGCTATTTCTTTCTCAATAAAATTAATACATAAAAATAAATAAATAAAAAGCAGGAGAGGAGCTGGAATTCTGAGGCCCTATCAATATCACAATGGCTGAGGAGCTCCAGAGAAAAGTGACATAATTATATCCATGCCACCTGCCAGGAGTGAGTACAGTCAACTGAGAAAATGACTGTGACACTTGTTCCTCTTACAAAGGTCCCATGTCCTTGACCATATGCAGATAGCGAAAGGATTTGAAGGAGCTGAGGAGGCTGCAACAGAAAAGCGACACAGTTGCCTCATAGCCCAGGGCTTCCCCTTCTCCCTAGAGCACAGCTGGGACAGCAGCGTCCAGCCTGGCCACATCCACGGAAGGAGCCAGGAAGATACTAGAACAGCAAATGTTGCAAACACAGCACATTCTGTGCCTCCTGCCTTCTGAGACCTCTGCCTTGCCACAGGTGCCCTGTTTTTTTTTTTTTTTTTGCAGAACAGGATTGAACTCAGGCCCTTGCGCTTGCCAGGGAAGCACTTATTCCACTGAGCCATCTCCCTGGCCCTGAGCTATCTCCCCAGCCCAGGTGCCCTGTTTTTGTCACTGTGGTCTGAGATCTGTTCTTGAACTATGTTCTCCCTGTCCTCCCCCCGGTCTTTTTGTGTGTGATTTAATATATTTGGGGAGCATTTTATGAAGCTGAAATTTTGCTCCTCAATTAGAATCTTTTTGTGACCTCTTTTAGGTTGGGCTCACTAAATATCACTTGAAAGAGCAGGTCATGATTCTCCCATCAGCTCCACTAGTTGTCAGTCATCTTCAGTGAACAGACTAGAGGAGGCAGGTGGGCAGCTTTCTTCGCTGCATATCTTCCTTGTCACCGACCTTCAAAGTCCTGTGCCTGTGTGCCCACAACACACTTTGGAGAACTGCTACCCTGTGTCAGTATCCTGCATGACAGAAACTCATCTCCTTCCCCAAATATACTTCTGAAATTCTGCCCACGTTATCTGGTCTACCACAGTCAGAGGATTCACTGGTCACAAGCAGGAGAGCCCAAGTTTCTGCCCAGGAAAGAAACATCCTTCTGTGTGCGATACACTATAATTGACTGGTGTGGGCTGTTTTGCCCCAACGCTCCTAAGGGAGGATATAGAATAAACACTAGGGACCATAACTTCTCTAAATGATGTTTATTGTCCCTTCCTCTTGCCATCTGTGTGGGCTGAGGGCACAGGGGAAGTGGGAAAGAGCAAGGACAGTCAGAATCCTCCTCAACTGCCCTACTCTGGTACAGTGGGGCTCTGGGACAGAAGACGAGCTGCTTCTAGAGGTTGGACTTGGGGTGTGGTCTTTAGGGTGTGCCACTGTTGTCAGCATCCCCACAACATGCAAGGGAGTTGAGTAATGGCCAGAAACCCAAACTATTCTCAAAGTTCAGCCTCTCCAGGATAAGGGTGCCATCAGGGCTTCTGTGGAAGACTGTGTACGTGCTGTGTGGGAGCGCTGAGGGAGTTTTAGGGAGAGCCTGGGATGTGTGGAGGTTGGCAGGGCAGAGAAGACACAGCCAGAGACAGTGTCCCCGCCCACCCCCAGGCCACCTCAGGGCATTCCCCCATTTTCTGCAGACCCTGGCTTTAATATATGTCCTTGGCTTTCATACTGCTCATTTTCTGCTGGATCCTGACACAGGCCCCAAATTATGTCTCCTATTTTTAGTTTCTTCCCTTTTCTTATATCATCCTAAGTGGTTTACAAAGAAGTTATATGGTATATATAATTTCTGACTAATATGAATAACTTCCTACTTTTTAATTCTTACACAACCCAGACAAAAACTCAACATTTCCACAGCATGACTGAACCAGGGCTAGGTCCTGAGTAGTTAGCCACAGACCCGGACAAGTAGTTTGAGTCCCACAAGTGTTTTTACCATAGAGAGACTGGATTAATGTAGGGAAGCTTTACACTCTCAATGCCACCCAACTTCATGCTCCTTGAGTGATTCAGTGTGCAGCGAAGATTGCAAAACAATGTTGGAGAAAGTCTTCCAAAAAAGATTTATGCTGGAGCGATTTCTGACACAATGTTATTGGAGATTTTTTAAATACCATGTCAAAAATTCTTTCAACTGAAATGAAGACTGTAATGATGGGATGTATAGAGGGTTGTTTCTTTCTCTCCCTGCACCTCAGACTAACAAGGGGCCAGGGAGACAGCTCAGCAGCATAAGTGCTTGCCTGACAAGTGCAAGGTCTTGAGTTCGATTCCCTGTACCCCCCTCAAAAAAAAAGTCTACAAGCTATTTTACAGTTAGAAATTCCTGGCAAAGTTCTCAGAAAATTAAAGACAGAGACACCATATGATATAGTAATTCCACTTCTGAGTGTAGACGAAAAAGCATTGGAAGCATGGACTTATATTTGTATACCCATATTTAAAGCAGTGCTGTTCATATTAGCCCAGGTTAAAGCAATCCATTTGGCCATTAGTGGATAAACAAAATAAGGCATAGTACTATAATGGAATGTTATTTGGCCTGGAAAAAGGAAATTCTGACACATACTACAACGTGGATGATACTGAGGACTTAAAAGGGAATTCAACCAGACACAGAGGGACAAATACTGCATGATTCCACTTGAATGGGGTACTTCGAACTGTCAAATTCATGGAGACAGGAAGTGCAATGGAGTTGGAAGAGGGAAAGTGGAGACTTATTATTTGATGACTAGAAAGTGTCAGTTTTGCAGGTAAAGTTCTGCGGATGACATTTGGTGATGAGAACACACAAGTGTGCTATATTCATACCATAGAGCCACAGTCCTAAAATCCGTTATATTTGCACAATGATTCCCAAGATTTTGAAAAGCTTATCTGAATACTTCTGTAAAATGTGACCATATCCTTTCCTCAAATGATGGGGCCAGGAGATGGCTCAGTAGAATAAGTGCTTGTCTGGCAAGCACCAGGGCCTGAGTTCAATCCCCAGTTCTGAAAATAAACAAACAAACAAACAAACAAAAAAAAAACCACCTTTCCTCAAATGAGCCTAAGGTCCACCCATCCCTGTGGCTCATTTTATTGAATAAGGAACATAATGTGGATGAACAGTAAAGGAATGGATAATTGGGTAGTGAGCACCCTCCAAAGATCAAGTAATTTATGATAATTGTTCCACCATGTGAAGTGTACACATTAGTAGGTTTCATGCTGACCCTCCCACGCGTGCATGCAGCATGTCTCAGTTGTATCACCCCTCCTACTACTCCCTCCTTCCTGCCCCATCCTTACCTCTTTTACTAATAGTCCACCCTTGGGTGAGTAAAATAGCTCAGTGGTCTAAAGCACCTGCTGAGGCAAGATTAGGCAAGCGCAAGGATCACGGTTCAATCCTGGGCACTATGTGCTGCGCCAGCTCCACCCCCAGGACAGGCTAGCCCTGCCACAAAAAAACCAAAACAACAACAACAACAACAACAAAAACCCAATCTAATAGTACACCTTTTATTTTCAGTTCATCTTTTTTTGGGGGGAGGGTGGTACCGGGGATTGAACTCAAGACCCTGCACTTGCCAGGCATTTATTCTACTGAGCTATCTCCCTGGCCCAGTTCATCTTTTTTGTTGTTCCTGTTAGTTTCCACAGAACACAAATGATACTTAACTTTCTGTGTCTGGCTAACTTCATTCAACATGAATGATTATGATGATTCCAGAGGTGAAAGGAGTTAGTGTGATTCCAGAGGTGAAAGGAATTAGTGTGATTCCAGAGGTGAAAGGAACTAGTGTTTTACTGCTAGACTGTGCTACAAAATTGGCAGTGAGGTAGCAACTGAAAAAAATAAATACAACAAAAAGTCATCATCACCAACTTGTGATAGCTCTATTACCACTGATCTCAAACAGAAGGAGCACAGGGCTCAAGTGCTTCTCTAGGGTCTTTTGAACTAACGGTGTCCTGATGAGGAATATATCATGTAATTTGTAATTATTTATGGGTCTTATAAGTTAACCAGCGGAGCACATAAGTAATGTGGCTCTTGTGATAAACAGCAGTGCTCTTACCTCCTTCCTGGGGAAGTGAACACAGAGACTAAATACTTCCAGGCTTCTAGAACAGGCCCTATATGTGCACAATATTAAGTGTTGGAATGCCTAGCACATAAGGAAGGACAGCTACTTAGACCATTGCATGCCGTTGGACTGGAGAAGGCAGCAGTCCTAAAGGTTGGAGGGCTATGGCAAGAAGAAGGAGAAATGCTACCTGGGCCAGGTTTGGGGGCAGGATATGGATTCGAGAGATTTCATGTGTTCAAGGGACCGGGGAGAAAGCTCAGTAGAATAAGTGCTTGCCTGGCAAGCGCAGGGTCCTGAGTTCAATCCCCGTTACCGGGGGGGAAAAAAAAAAAAAAAAAAGAGGTTTCATGTGTTCAGGCTCATAAAGGAGGCCTGGAGAGCTCAAGCTCATTTCTGTTAGGCTAATAGACACTCACATGGTTATTTGGAGCCCTACCTTCAGCCATGTCCCTCACACACACACACACACTCCCTCATTAAATCAATGATAAAAAGAAAAAGTAAAGGAAGGGATGAGACATAATTTTACTTAATTTTTTTACTTTTAATGAATACACAATACTGAGTTAGAAGAAACAGCATTAGAAACAATACAAGATAGTTTTTCTGATTAGAAAATGAACACTTAAGCAATTGAAAAAATTAAGCATGTATAAATTAGAAAACAAAATTTGCCATAATCTTTCAACCTTTTCCAAAATGTGTATTAACATTCTGAGTCCTTTCCTTCCATACCTTCTTTGTATGTCCATTAAAAATATATTTACTGACTTTACTTAAAATATACCATCCTAGGGGCCAAAGATGAAACTCAGACATAGAGTTCTTGCCTAACATGCACAAGGCCCTGTGTTTGATCTCCAAAACCACAAAAGTACACTAAGAAAGTAAAATAAAATATTTTCTGTTTGCACATATGGTCCTACTTAAGTCATTGTGAACTTTCATTCTGTTACATGACTGTAATTTGCTTAAGCAGTAACCTACAGATAAACATTTGTATAACTATATTTCCCCCTTGATTTCAGTCAGCAATGCAGTCAATACCTGGCTTTCCCACTTGTGTGAGTATAAGGACAACCGCTGGTACTTAGTTTAGCACCAATTAATTAGATTCATAATCACATCTGCTAGAAGACCACATGAAAATAAAGGCAAAAGGAACTTTTTAAACTTTTATGTCTACTTGTTCTTCATAGAAATATCAGCGAAGGCGGAAGTACTGTCTTTCTGCTGTGTTCCATTCAGCCACCATGTTGCAAGACGTTGGCGAAGCTATTCAGTTTGAAGTCAGCATTGGGAACTATGGCAACAAGTTTGACATGACCTGTAAGCCTTTGGCATCAACAACTCAATATAGCCGTGCTGTTTTTGATGGTAAGATTGCCAGACCACTTTTCCCTGGGTTTCCTTACAGTGGGTACACCCTAGCATGCACCGTCTTCTCCCTCTGGCAGCCATTGTCCCCAGCATATTTTTAGAGGAAAGGAAAATGTGGAAGAGAGATTTTCATAATATTGAAATAAAAAGAACTATTTATTCCTTTGTTGTTTATCTGAATAAACCTACAGAGCAGACTACCCCCGTTCATCCCACGAGCACGTGGATTGCTCAGTAGTCCAGTCTTCACATCTCTTTGATAAACCTGTTGTCTGAGGGGACAGTGTTCACTGACTCCTGATGTTCCATACCAGGGAACTACTATTACTACTTGCCATGGGCACACACAAAGCCAGTCGTCACCCTGACTTCATACTGGGAGGATATAAGTCATCGCCTGGATGCAGTGAACACTCTCCTGGTCATGGCAGAGAGGCTGGTAAGTTTATCTTTCTTTTATTTCTTTCCTTTTTGTACATTTCATTTTCACCAGAGTACATTATGTCTCAGTTACAATACAGGCTATCCCACTGTAACACAAGACTTCAAAATACAATGGCCAACAAGATAAGCGCCATTTCTTTACCTCTCTCAGCTGAGCTAAGTGGATCAAACTAGTACAGCCCTTGCTGGGTGCCACTGTGCACTTCCCTGCACTGCTCTAACCAAGGAATTCCCATCGTGGGCCCACCAGGTAGAGGCCACTTACATAATACCCAGCCTCAAGTGTGAAGGAAAGACCCACAGGAAACATTCTCTATTTCTATTCACTTTCCATTGGCCAGAATCCAATTATACAACCCATTTAATATCAAAGATGTTATGGAAGGCTGTGTTATTCCTGAGTAGGCATGAGGCTAGATAAAGATTTTCTTACATGGAAGAATGGAGGATGCAAACAGTGGTGGCTGAGAGAAGAGGAAATTCATAATTTTTGCCATCATTTGTATATGGAGAGTGCTTTATTCCGATAGCGATATGACACTCCTAAGGTTTTACTGTTGGTGTTATAAAACATCTACTAGGATAAGAGATGGCTTAGAAGAACCAGTGTCTGAGATTTTCTACTCTTGCTAAAATGAAGAACTTCCCTTGTTTGGTGGTTATAGGCTGGTTTCTTCTGGTGGTTCTGATGGCATAGACAGGATACCTGTGATTAACCATCTTGTTGATACTGCTCAACTCGATTGGTGAGGAAAAAGACATGTTTGGAATATTTCTGATTAAATAGGTAATGCTGCATTATCCCTATCAGGTGTAGATAAAATCTGCCTGGTATTAGTGTATTGATTTCCATATTGTGTTAATGTCAAGTATCAGAGAGGGCTTTTAGGAAAAGGATTGTTGGGACAGAAGCAATGAAATTAATATATACAAAAATCATAGTTATTTTTTTCTCATTGCTCAGACAAAATGCCTGACACCCAAAGTTAGTGGAGGAAAGGTTTTGTAGCTCACAGTTTATGGAGGTTTCAGTCCAAAATTAGCTGGCTCCAAAGCAGGGTGGTGTGGCTAAGGAACAACAGTTAGTGGTGGCAGAAGTCAGGAAAGGCAAGAAAGCGAAAAAGAGGAGAGCAAGCTTCTTTGCCTCCCTTATATTGTGAGCAGGCTGTACACCCCAGGGCGGTGTGCACTCACAGCTCAGTGCCCTCTGCTGACAAGCTGAGGATGGTTTTTTATTGTTGGGTTTTCTTTTTGTTTTGTTTTTTTGCTTTTATATTTTAGGGAAGGGTATACAGGGTGTTCAGGGTCTCACTACTAGAACAGATTCATAAGTGATTCGCCTGTTTACAGCCTCTCAAGTGCTGGGATTACAGGGGCATGCCACCATACCCAGTCTCAATCACCATCTCAGCAGGCCCAGGAATTGAACCCCTGGCCCCTGCGCCTGCTTTCAGGTACCTTAATCTGCTGAGCTATTCGGCCGGCCCTAAGGATGTTTATAAAGTGGGGAGCCTGGATCCTTGATGAGTCACTTAGTTTAGGCTTCTAAACTTCTCAAATGGACACAGTGTGTCAAACATTACGCACTGAAACTTATTAATACGTACAACTGATGTGTTGCAACAATAAAAATAAAAATTTTAACTGCGTGTGGTGGCACACATCTGTAATTCCAACATTAGAGGCTGAGGCAGGAGGATCACTGAGAGTTTGAGACCAGCCTGAGCTACATAGTAAGTTTCAGGCCAGGCTAAATTATATAGCTCAACTTTGTCTCAAAGCAAATAAATAAATAAGTATTTAAAAATCATGTTAGTGTTGACTTATTCTAAGATCTAAAGTTACCAGGACTGAACCAAGATCATACTTGACCTGAGATGCTATAGAAAAATCTAAAAATAATAATATAATGACCATATAAAAGGATAAATATACAATTAAATTAAATTTTCATACAGTAAAGTTGTTATTGATTTGCAGTGTCGTGAAAATATTAATTTCCAAATCCCCTTCTCAAGGAAATTGCTGGAGAATGTTACACCACTTTTCTAATTACATTTTGAATATTCTTCAGCTTTTTTCAGTTCTTCTCATCAGCTTTCTCTCCACCAATCAAGCTGCTCTGATTGCATGCTAAGTTCAAAAGGAAGATGGCTTTCTACAGCCAGAACTTTGAATACTCAGGATGGAGCCTCCCTTGAGCTCCCTGTTGGCACTTGCTCAACGTGACACAACAATACACCTATGCTTTTCTCTTGCTCTCTCTGCTTATCCAAGGGGCCATCATTTCTTGAAGGAGCTCTGGTTCCTCCCATAGGGAATGGCTTTTTTTTTAAAATTTTTATTGATTTATTTGTGTGGGGGGGGGCAGCTCAGCGCACCAGGGGGCGGGGCTGGCTGGCATGTGGTGCTGGGGGATTGAACCGTGGTCGCTGCGCTTTGCTAAGCTTGTTTTAAGTAGGTGCTTTAGACCACTGAGCCATCTCACCAGCCCCGGGAATGGCTTTTGACAAATGAGATCTGGATACTGGAGTGCTCACTGCTGCTGATACGTCAGCTTTCTGAGCTATATCAGCAGATAAACTTGCACATCCATGAACACACAAATAGACAGGTACATTTATTTCTGTATATCAATATACTAAAGGCCATTAATTTATACAAATAATCCCAATTCCAGACCAACACCAAAGACTTACTCCAGTTTCTTCGTATTCTTTCTAATTGGGTAAAACATGGTCTCCATTATCCTTAATACAGTCACTCATTTTCAAACTGAAAATTCTTATAAACAACCATGAAAAACAAGCCTTCTAATGTAATCATAAATAGTCATGTTTATGATTATTGTTGCCTTCTGACTAAGATTATATAATCAAAATATCCTCAGATGTCACTTAGGTTAGTTCAATGTAATTATATTATTTATCTGAAAAATAATTAGCTGCTACCTAGAATATATAAAAACTTCAAAAATTTAAATTACCTAAAATTAGAGACCCTGTCAAGAAATGGGCAAGACCTAGGCATGGTGGCACACAGCTGTGATCCCAGCACTCAAGAGATTGAGTCATGAGAATCACTGTAAGTTCAAGGACAACGTGGGCTATATGTTACATAGTGAGTTCAAGGTCAGCCTGAACTACCTAGTGAGACCTTGTCTTAAAAAAAGAAAAGAAATGAGCAAGAGTAATGGACAGACACTTCACAGAGGAAGAAATGCAATATCAACAAATAAGGGCTGGCTGGCTAGCTCAGTGGATTAAAGCACCTGCTTAGGCAGATGCAGGAACTGGTGTGCCATGCTGGCCCCACCCCCAGGGTACACTGAGACTGGGCATGATGGCGCGATGCTTGTAATCCCAGCACTAAGGAGGCTGAAAACAGAAGAATCACTACAAGTCTGATCTGTGTAGTGAGACCCTGTAGACCCTGTACTAAAATACATTTAAAAAAATAAATAAATAAATCCACAAATAGATGGAAAAAAAATGTCCATTAGAGAAATTTAGATTTAAGCATTACTAAGATTCCATCTTACTCTTAAAAAGAATGACATTCAGGAAATTGAGCAGGGCCGGGTAGATGGCTCAGTAAGAATAAGCGCTTCCCTGGAAAGTGCAAGGACCTGAGTTCAATCCCTGGTTCCGCAAAAAAAAAAAAAAAAAGAAAAAAGAAAAAAAAAAGAAATTGAGCAATAACATATTCTGGCGAGGTTGTGGTGAAAAAAGAACCCTCCTACATTGTTGGTGGGAATGGAAATCAGCATGGAGGGTTCTCATAGAATTGAAATTAGAAATTCCAAAGTGACCCAGGTGTCCCTCTGCTACATGTCTTCCCCAAAGAGCTTAAGCCATACTGTGGTGATACATGCATACCAACATTTAGGTTTTTTGTTTTTTGTTTTTGTTTTTTTTTTTCTCTGAATGCCTTCAGGGCAGGTTTGGCTGGCTTGAGTTGTGGGGATCGAATCACAGCAACCTGAGCCTGACTGCTTTGTTGAAGCAGCCACTTAAAGCACTGAGCTAAGGGGCAGGCCCCCCATACCAACATTTAGAAAGGCACAATTCACAACAGCTAAATCCCAGAAGCAGCCTCTGTGCCCACCAACAGATGACTAGATAAGAAAATGAGGTATCAGTATATAATGGAATACTATTTGGCTATAAATAATGATGAATTTGAGGCATTTGTAGGTAAATGGTTGCATGTAGAAATATAATGCTTAATAAAATAAAACAGGCACACAAGTTTAAATAATGTGAAGTAATAGGGCCAGCCAAATAGCTCAGAAGATTAAAGCACCTGCAAGCGGGCGCAGAGGCCAGGGGTTCTATCCCCAGGCCTGCCGCACTGGTCCCACCCCCCAGGGCATGCTGAGACAGCAATTAAGACTGGGCGTGGTGGCTCACGCCTGTAATCCCAGCTCTTGGGAGGCTGTGAACAGGTGGATCACTACAAGTCCAATCTAATAGTGAGACCCTGAACACCCTACAGATCCTTCCCTAAAATACAAAATAAATAAATAAATAAATAAATAAATAAATAAATAAATAAATACTGTGAGGTATCTCTTATTTGAGTGAGGTAAAATAAAAATAAAGAGAACAATGAAGGATGGATAGGAGAGGACTACAGGATGGATCTCCTACAACAGGGAAAATGTCCAAGGAAACAAGGGTAAGAGACAAGAAGGAATGGAAGTAAGTAGAAAACAGATGTACCATGCACAGTAACCAAATACCTCAGTGAATACAAACATTATGTGCCATAACATGGTTAAATCAATGAGAATGAAAAATCAGGACAGGGTAAGTAAAGGGGAACTGGGTTAGAAAAAAAGAAGCTAACTATAACATGTCATGTCCTGACTTCTCAAGTTGATTGTAAACTGCATGTACTACACTGAAGTTTTTAAGTTAAAAAAAGAAATGTATTTAGATCCATTTTGTTTTAGTCTATATTCCATTTTAGGATTTTCTCACCTATCCTGACTGGTTGCTTTGTATCATTTTTTTTAAATGTAAAAGTTGTTGCAGGACCTCACTACACAGCTCACACTCATGGTGGTCCTCCTGCTTTCAGCCACCCCAGGACTGGGGTTACAGGCATGCTCCACTATGCCTGGACTCTGTGGTAGGCTCAGCTCACCCTGGAGGCAGAGCTGGAGTAGCATGTGGTGTCGGGGATTGAACCGAGGTTCCTGTGCTTGCCTAAACTTGCCTAAACAGGCGTTTTAGTCTGTTAAGCTATCTCCCCTCTGCCCCAAGTTGTTGAATATATAAAATACTTACATGATTTTAAAGGTCACACTATTCCTTTTTTTTTTGGTCACACTATTCCTTAAACAGATTATTTATTACAATTTGAAAAATAAACAGTGCTAAGCTATTATTGTATGCTAAAAGTCCTGTAGATTTTCTTTCTTTCTTTTTTTTTAGTACCAGGATCAAACTCCAGACCTTGTGTTAGCCAGGTGGGTGCTTATGCCACAGAGCTATCTCCCTGGCTCCTAGATTTTTCTGTAATTCAATCTTTTTGTTGCCCCCCCACCCCCAGTAATAGTAAAGCCTTTGCCAGGTATGATGGTATAATGCAAAGTTACCATTTATTTCCTCTTTTTCTAAATTCTTCAGCAATTGAACATAGAAGCTCTAAAATCAGGGATACAAGGTAAAATTCCTGCGAACCAGCTGGCCCAATTGTGGTTGAAGCTGATAGATGAAGTTATAGAAGACACAAGGTACAGTGATCTTATTTTCATTTCAGCATTGCAAGACATGCTCTCCTCCCTTAATTCGGACTGAAAGAGGCTCTAGAATCATCTCCAATAGTTGTTTTAAAATGAACTTGAAATATTTGTACTTCTTAAAAGGCCCTCACTAAGAGGAGTCTCTGAATAACCACCAGGAAAAACTCTGCTTTCTGATTTGGTGCCAGTGCTAAAGCAGCCTGTAAAGGCCAGGGCGCCACTCCAGAAAGCAGACTCAGGGTTGCCTGGGCAACATGGGGTGGGATAAGGGGGGAGGAAAGGCAGAAGCCAGCTTGTGCTTCTCACAGCAATCCATGTGTGTCTGCTGCCCTTAAGGTGACTTCTGGATCCTACAGGAATGGGGTCTGGAAGTGAAGCGTTGATTTTACCACTCAGAATAGTGTCCCTAACCCATAAACATATTTCTAGAAATGTTCTTTTAACTCACTCTTTTTCTGAGTGCTCAAGGAATTGTGGCCAAACCCCTGTTGAGAAAAGCCAGTAAATACATCTTGTGCCAGAGGATCTTTCATAACTGTGATGTAGGAAAACAGCTCAGATCTTTTGGCATTTGGAAGCCAGGGTGGGGGGGGGTGGGTGTGGGGGGGTGGGAATGAGTCATTCCAAGCCCACTCTAAGTACTTGCTAATAAAGAAGTGGACTGGGAAGTTTAGAAAAAAACAAAGATTGAGTACTTTCCATAAGCTGCTGAAGCCCTGGAAGTTTTTGTTTCAGTGGGCACTGCTCTAAGTCACCCTGTCTTCTTGTGCCTTCTAGTGGTTTATCTAGGTCATTGAAAAGCAGCTAAAATCAGTACTGTGGGGCACATGTACATGTTGAGAGAATTTGAGAACTGAATCCTAAGGAGACATCTCTGAGTCTCCCTATCTTTAAGATGAGAACACAGAGGCCCAAGGAGGGGAAATAAAGCCTGGCATTAGGTTTATCAACAAAGCCCTTCTCCTTTATAGTTCATAGTCAAGATCTGTTGACAAAGGTTTCATGTGTGTTTTTTGAACTGTTAGTTTTCACAGGTTTATTTTGTCTTACAGAATCACCATTAGAACTTAACTTTTCACTTGTATTGCCATAATTTTTAATGAAATAGAACAAAAACACTTAGTAGTAATGTTCATGTAGAAAATGCATGTGAATTTTCAGATTTGTTTAGCAAACACAGATGTATCTACTTACACTTCTGACAGCGGCTTTTGAAGAATCAAGTAGAATTTTTTTTAAGCATTCTGAACAAGAAATTCAGTATTTGAGGGAATTCTAAGACTTCTTTCATTCAAGGAGCTGGATGAAATGCAAATAAGTGGAAATTCTAGATAGGGACAATGTGAGTACAACTTCCTGGAATTGATGACAGCCTCCCACTGTGGGAGGAAAGGACTTTGGTCCCTGCTCAGCCACACTCTAGCATGCCTCTGGATCCTGTCATTAGACTTCCAGGGTCTCAGTTTGAAGGAGGCGTTGACCTGTACAAGTGGTTCTTACTCCTTTTGGAGCTAACTACCCTTTCAAGAATCTGATGTGAGCGTGACAATGAGGAGACGATCATGATACTAATGCTCAGACCCCACTCTGAAGGGGCTCTGTTCTCTATTAATTAACTTTTCACAGCAACCAAAAAAAGTGACTATTATTTTCCCACACTTGAAGATAGGAAAACAGGAGGTTGGATACCTGATCAAGATTGCAGATTTTAAATGGTGGAACCACAATTTCACCTATTTGCCTGCGCAGCCTGTTCTTCATCATTAGGTCAGCTTACATGTTGACGCAGACATGTGGTTTTCCCTATAAGTTACAGGACTTCACAGCTCTCCTAAGGCCCACCTATAGACTGCCTAAGATTCAAAGTTCAAAAGTGAACACTTCCGCTAGATGATCTCTAACCACCCAAAACTCCTGCCATCATTTTGGGGATTCACACAAAGATTTTAAGAAGCAAAAGAGCAGCAGTATCTCGCAGCTGCTGTTTCCACCTTCTTCTCAGTGACTCCATAGGCCTTAGTCTTACCTAAGGCTTTCTGTCTCCTCTTCTGTTCTGCTAATGCCAGATACACTCAAACATATTTTAAACCAGGCAGTGCTTGTAGAGTCAGGAGATTGGTGTGATTTGCAAAATGGAAACCAAACATAATTGAATTTGAGAGTTTTGAATGTTCTTTCTCTCTCTTTGTTGTCTTTAGATATACCTTGCCTCTCGCAGAAGGAAGACCTAACGTCACAATTCTTGATACTCAGATCCAAAAATTAAGATCCAGATCTCTCACCCAGATACATGAGGCAGCTGTCAGAATGAGGTCTGAAGCCACAGATATGAAGTCCACATTGTTAGAAATTGAGGACTGGTTTGATAAGATAATGCAACTGACTGAAGAGGTAAGAATTTTAAACCACCTAAATGTCATATGATATGGAAGAATTGATCTTGTGGGATCAGGTAGGGATCCATTGGTCTCACTGCAATCAGTTCTACCCAGGAAGAAACGGTGGCAGGAATGAGAAAGATAGATAAGAAGACAAAAGCTGGGCTAGGTGGTCGCTGGTCTGCCTGCTGGGGAAAATTAATGCAACAGCAACAAAATGATGCTTTATTTATACTTTTGCAAAGTTTGTAACACATGACACAAGGTTGCCTAGTGATTAATAGCTGACCTTAA
>NW_004524622.1:7875679-7878873 GCF_000260255.1 Octodon degus
TAATCCTGGCCCTTGGGAGGTTGAGTCAGGAGGATCACTTTGAGTTTAAGGCTAGGCTGAACTGCATAATGAGACCCTGCCTCAAAATTTATTTTTTTTAAGATTTTTTTTAATTTTATTTATTTATGTGTGTGTGTGTGTGTGTGTGTGGCCAGCTCAGCCCACCAGGGGGCGGGGCTGGCTGGCATGTGGTGCTGGGGGATGGAACCGTGGGCCCTTGCTTTGCTAAGCTTGTTCTAAGTAGATGCTTTAGACCACTGAGCCATCTCACCAGCCCTTTCCTAGCTTTTTATAGCTCCCAACATATCCTCCTTTTTTGTGTTGTTTTGTCAGACATGGGTGTTCCACTGCAGTTACAGAAACTGTATTGGGAGAAGTCTTTGAAGGACCTTTTCTTACTTGATGCCAGTCCAAAGATTGTAGGTACTCAAATTCAGCAATATAACCCTATATAGTCCAATAGTCCATAATAATAGTAAGTTATCAGCACAGCTGGTAATTGTCAATAATAGTTGATTTAAGCCTTTTATAGCTCAGCATATTAATATGGCATTACTTTTTATACCTCATGGTTACACTTTTCTGCAGGATGGTTAAGACCAAGTTAAAGGAAGACCTGTATAACTACAAACGTAACTTTTACTATCTGATAAGGTCAGCCAAATCTCCTCAGGATTTACCTTGGAACCTTGTACAGTACCTTGTAGATCTTCTGTCAGTGTCAGCCACCTGGATGAGTCATGGCCACTGCTTAACCAGTTTGCTCTCTGAGGGTCTGAGAGATTTTTTCTCTCCAGGTGACTCTCCTTAGGCACACTATATATCATGAACCACTTTCCTCTGTGGCCCCACAATCTCCTTCATCAGAAAATGTCGGTCACAACTGAGTTACAGAATGTCACAGCAGAGGTTCTCTTACGTTCTGAATTTTCACTGACCTTGAATAGCTAGGGCCAAAATACTGGCTATCCTTTTAGCCTGTCTATCTCTGTAATTTTTGATCTGCAAACCTTAGTTGTTAAACATCCAGAAGAGAAGCATTATCTTGTAACAGAGGCAGTAAACTTAGCATCATTATCTATTTGAATATCAAACACCTTAGACATAAAATGAACAATTATTTTCAAACAACCATGGATATTCTAACATTTAAATCCCTGTAGAATGTTTAAAAACAACAATTACACATTTTTACACAGAAATTTAGAAATCAAATCATATATATAACATTGTAGCAAGCCAATCCTATGACATTTTGTGACATGCTTACATTTTCATTTTGACATAACATAACCCTTTTAACCAATCTTCTTTATCTAATACATAAGAATTTTTCACCTAATTATCCTTAAATGCGACACACGTCACAAGGTTTTTTTCCTCTCCCCCACCATTTTATTTTTTTGCTAGGAATTTGAAAGAAAGTCTTATTACAATAAGCAATCTTTGTTTAACATTTTAGAAGACCTGTACACTTGGAATCATGGACATACTTAAAACACCAAGAGATTAACAATGAGTTACCATGAACATGTGCAAAGCTTTGTTTCTTAATTCAGTCAAATACTAAAACCATTTTTAAGAGAAAACCCAATTGTAATTTTTCTGAAAGACTTTTTTTCTTTTTTCTTTTTTTTTTTTTTGCGGAACCAGGGATTGAACTCAGGCCCTTGTGCTTGCCAGATAAGCACTTATTCTACTGAGCTATCTCCCCAGGCCCTCTGAAAGAATTTATCTTTAAACCAATGACCAATTTATTGATGGTGTTTCCTAAGAGACTATTGAAATTATTGGGAGCTCCTCATTAATGAACAAAAAATGTTGGCTACATATCCTATTCATCAATAGGACTCCTCTCTAAATCAAATTCCTCCCAACTCTAAGGAATTTTTGCTTAATTAATTTAAACTTTTCAATAAACTATGTATAAACCAATTTTGATATGTCTTAGACCAGCTGGTAACTTAAGAAAAAGCATGTTTTTAAGCCTGTATATCCCATGTTGTAATATGAACAAATGACCAAAAAGGAAAAAAAAAGGGAATAGCTGTTCACAGAATGACACACACATAGACAAGTACACAGTACACACAATCATCTTTACAAAACTATGAGTGCTTTCAACTATATATTCCTGGCCAGATTAACCTATAGTAACTGTGTTGCAAATTTTTTAAGAAATTTAAAATATAGATAGACTAGTCAAATTTTGTTATTTGTCAATAAGCAGAGATCTCTTATCAGAAAGTTTTGGAAGGACTAAACTCTTTTATCTCTAGCTAATATGCATATTCTGTACTTTTTGTCTTAATACTAGTAAAAGATACTCAGTTATCTTATATATTTTGCCATCTGTTTAGACCTTAGATTTCCATTTTGTCAATTCCTTCAGTAGGCCCCAGGTTGGATCTGGCCTCTTTGTTGTTAACTCCTTCCTCAAATCTGGCATCAAGGTATAGCCTGACAGTGTGCTCTGGTAGCCAAACAGGTCATTCAACATTCTCTAGAAGAACACAAGTACACCCTTTCCCCCAGGTTTGTAGTGGACTGGGTCCCTTCCATTGTCCAGTATGCAGATCTCCAAAGGATTCTTCCTATCCTTTTTGTACGTATTTGATGCAATTGTCTTTCTACTGTTGTACTTTCATCTTTCGTAGAACTTAAAAAATAAATAGTCTTTTATACATGAAAAACATCATTTAACAATTTCCCAGGCCTCTACTCAAGTCAAATGAGACTGTTTGTGAAAAGCAGAAGCATTTTGTTGAAAAATGGCATGAGACGCAGAAACTTGTTGAATGGCATCTGAGGGGGCAATAGTGTTATGTGGAGTGTGTGGTACATGTAGCCATTGTAAGGGACCCTGAGACTGCCAAAAAGCCCCAGGGGGCATACAGTGAGTTGGGAAAATCATAAAATGTTGGCAAAGATGGGTCAACTCTAGAGAGCTAAGTGTTAGAAAGAGCCTGATTAACTTTATTCAAGGCAGTCTTAGCCTCTGGTGTAAGTGTTCTTTTAGAAGTAGGGACTGAGTCTCCCTTAGAATGTCAAAGAGAGGACTTAACTCCTGAGTAGTTAGCTTAAGAGCTGGGTGGAAGGGGCCAGGGAGATAGCTCAGTAGATTAAGTGCTTGCTTAGCAAGCACAAGGGCCTGAGTTCAATCCCTGGTTCCACAAAAAAAAAAAAGAGAGAAA
>NW_004524622.1:7879511-7902806 GCF_000260255.1 Octodon degus
AAAAAAAAAAGAACTGAAAATGGTACATAGAGGCCTGATTATTAATACAGGGTAAACTGAATGCAAAACATTTTTTATTGTTAGGGTGGAGAGGGATAAAAAAGAAACAGTCTCTTAAGTCAATCACCATAATGGAAAAATGTAAATGAATAGCTACAGGACTGGGCAATCCTTGTTGCAGTGTTCCCATAGGTTCCATGCTGCCATTGACTGCCTACAAATCCTGTAGTAATCTCCACTTTCCTGAGATCTATCTATCTATCTATCTATCTATCTATCTATCTATCTATCTATCTATCTATCATCTATCTATCTACAAAAATTGGGGTGTTCCCTAGGCTATTGGAAAGTTCTAGGTGCCAAGCCATCAGCTCTTCATTAACCAGTGTATGAGTTGCTATAATCTTGTCCTGACTTAGGAGCCACTGGTCAATGTAAACAGGATCATCAGACATACAAGTTATCTTGGATGCCATCCATGGGGTTGGAAAAGAGATCAAGGCCCCTCCCGAAAATGACCTGCACCAAAACGGTCCCTTTTAGAACTAGAAGAGGTTCTTTTCTCCCTTGAGTATTTTCATCTAGCCCTTGATTGGAAGAAAACCTTGCTGTAACATTGGATGAGTTACCAGGGAATTAGGACTAGCCAAAAATGTTCCCATACCCTGCAATATGTCATGATCCCATAGACTGACTGGTATATGGGGGAGGACATAAGGCAAAAAATATCTAGAATGGCCTTCTGCATCCCTCCAAATTAGCAACTTAGCACTTTTGCGAGGGGAAGAAACCTTGCTCACCCCTAGTAAATTGGGAGTGACCATATCCAAAGGCTATGCCTAGGCCAGTGAAGTTGAGCAATAACTGACACGTCTACACCCATGTCTAATAGCCCTTTAAATGCTTTTCCTTCAATAGTCAACTCTGTCTCTGGATGATTTTGTTTAATTTGTTGAGCCCAATAAGTATTAGGAGACCTAAAACCCTTGAAGTGCTTTTCCTTATTTATAAATTTTCCAATTTTGTTCAAGGGAAAAATGAGCAATTGAGCAACAGGAGTACCTGCCGTGATGTTGGGCAATGGTTTGGGTAGACTGAATAATAACTGTGATGTCTAGTATAATCAGCATCAATTATACCAGGCAAAAGCTGGAGACCTTTAAAATGAAACTGCTGTGGTCTAGCAAGATTCCCACTGTACCCTGAGGTATAGATCCATAGACTCCAGTGGGAATAAGTAGGGGCCCCCATTGAGGAGTCAGTAGTAATCTGGAGGAAGAACTGAGGTCCAAGCCTGTACTTTCGGTTGTTGCTCACCAACAGTCAAAGATACTTGTGGCTGGGGAGGGGAAAACACCCCCATTGTTTGCTGGGGTCAAGGCCACCCCACTGTAAGTTTCCCTGAATGGGCCAGCCTTCTTCCTCAATTTTAGATTTACAGTCACTTGCCCAATGGTACCCTCGTCTACATCTAGTACATGGACTGGAAGGTTTTATCGAAAAGACAGACAAAAGTTGTGTTGTCTTTGGTGCAGCAGAACAGTTTTGGGATAAATATCCCTCATTCCCACAATGGAAACAAATGAGCTTACTTTTTCCCCTTTTCTTAGGCTGTGGATGAATAACCTGAGTAATAGCTGCTACCAAGGCAGCTCCCTGTACACATGAGGGGCCAACATCCACACAAATCTGAATCATCTCGGGCAGTATAGGCCACTGTTTTTGGTCTCTTAAAGCCTCTTTACACCGTTTAATTCATTTTCTGAAGGCCAATTGTTGAACAGTTGTTTTGTTAATTTCCCTGTCCCTGATAATCTTCTCAGTTTGCAACAAGCCTGGAACAAAATCTTGGAAAGATTCCTTAGAGCCTTGCCTAAAGGAAGCCAAATTAAGGGATGTTTCACTCTTACCAGGGAGTTGCCTCCAGCTCTAATCCCAGCTATTTTAGTGTGCTAACATAGTTGCAATGTCAGTTGATTGTGCTAGCAAAAGCACCCTCCTTAATTAGCATATCTTTTGTACTGGCTAAATTGTGAAGCACATGTGGAGCTGCCAGTTTTCTGCAATGTTCAAAGAAATTTCTGTTCCACAATGAATAGTCTCCTGGATTCAAACATGCTTTAGCTCTTCCTTTCCAATCCTTTGGGGCCATAGTCTGTTGTCCTAGTTTTTCTGTGAAACTCAAGGGAAGGGGGGCAGTAGGGCCAAAAGTAGCAACAGCTTGTGTTAATTCTTTTAAGATTGTAAAAGATGCGGATTCATGAAGATCTACAACTTAAGTTTCGATCTGTGACTCAGTGAAATATTCTTGAGCTGCCATGGCCAGGAGTGGGGCTTGTGACTCCATAAACCAAATGAGTATTTAGGTTTTGCCCAGATTTTAACCATAGACACTTTTTTTTTTTTTTTTTTTTGGTGGAACCGGGTATTGAACTCAGGCCCTTGCACTTGCCACACAACATAGACACTATTTATTGAGCCTAATGAATTTGTGATGCCAGTAACATGCATAGCCGATGCTGAGACCACAGTGTACCACAACCATGACCCTCCTACTTAGCACCAGGCACACAGGACTGTAGTTGCTGTAGAGGTTGCACCAACCTCTGCGGCTGAATGGGGACTGGCAGGCAGCTGGGGAGGCAGCGGGCGAGAAGACCAGAGCATGGGGGCCTCCCTGCTGGCAGTGCTGCATGGAACCAACTCATGATTTAAAAGAACTTTTTCTTTTTTTATCTAACTGAGCAGAGCTAGAGAGTTTAAACTCTATCTGCTATTTCTTTGCTCTATCCTCCTTGTCCCATTTGATACTTGATTGTAAAACAGTACTCCATGCTAAATCCTTTATGGTGGTCTTTGAAAGTGGGACAAATATAAAAACAAAAAAAACCCAAACATTTTTATATACATTCATATACATCTATCAACATTTATGCTTCTTCAAACTCTGTTTTTCCCATTGTTAACACAATGGAATCCCTGTTAGGCTTCTCTCAAGCCTCTTTCTCTTTTTGTGCTCCTTTATCTTTCTGGCCCTAGTGAGCTCACTCTTCACCCTAGCGAGCCCATTCCTGGCCCTAGTGAGCCTCCATCCCCAAGTTTTATACGTAGTGCGCCAGGGCCAATGTACCCCTGTGCAGACTACTGCTGGCTCTATCCAATCCACTTCCCTCCCTTATGCGCACTGTTTTGAAGTGATTCCTCTGCCCACACTTATCTCATACCGAGCATTCTGATTAGATGCCAAATGTAGGGATCCATTGGTCTCACTGCAATCAGTTCTACCTAGTTGGGAGGGTGGGTAAATGGTGGCAAGAATGAGAACGATAGACAAGAAGACAAAAACTGGGCTAGGTGGTAGCTGGTCTGCCTGATGGGCAAGATTAACACAACATACAACAAAATAATCCTTTATTTATACTTTTGCAAAATTTGTAACACACGACACAAGGTTGCCTAGCAACTGATAGCTGACCTTAACCAAACAGGATGTTTATCTCAGGAGTGAGGTAGCTTGTCTGCTTTAAGCACTGAGGCCCAGTCCCACCTACACACTTTTGACCAATTTCCTAGCTTCCTGCGGCTCCCAACAGAATAGTACTAAAGATAGGATCGTAGATGGAGAATCTAACACATTATCTGGGATATGAACTGATCTGATCAATAATAGAAATTAAGGAGATCCTAGGCTAAGGATGAAAAATGGGTAATGGACCAAAATCCAATGAAATGCCTTAGTTACTCTTCTCATTGCTGAGACAAAATGCCCAACACCCACAAGTTAAGGGAGAAAAGGTTTATAGAGGTTTCACTCCATTAATGGCTGGCTCCTAGGCAGAGGGTCACATGGCAGAGAGACAGCTGTTCATGGGCGAGAGGAGGTGGACATCAAAAGCAACAACTAAGTCATCACACTTTTTTTGTCCCTTATATTGAATGCAAGCTATGTGCCATAGGGCAAGTGTAGCATTCACACGCTTAATCCCAGCATTGGACCATGAATCAATCACAAACTCTAAATTCAGCCACCTTCAAACTGCAACCCCGCCCATGGCTACATGAGGCTTTGGGGCTATCTAGATATAAACCATAACACAAGGCAGGAGAAAAATTTTTAGTTGGGTCCTGGAAAGGTTTCCAAATGGGCCAATCATTGCCATTTTCCAAATACTTGGAATATTTTGAGTGATGAAGCAGCAGAGGATTAAAATGTTAGCTTTGGTTAGGGTTGGAAAGATCTGGATTTAAATCCTATATCTGATATGTGTTAAGTTGAACAAGTTAATTGAACTAACCTTTAGTTTTTCCATATGTAAAATGGAAATAAACATAGCACTTCATTGCATTGTTGTGTGAAGATTTAAAGATTGTGTGTGTAAAATGCATAACACAATGTAGGGCACACAGTGAGTGCTGGATAATCATGGGCTGTTAGGGATTCTGATTCTGATGGGCTCTCCTTTAAAAGCGATCTGTTTCTTTTCTCCAACAGATTTTAGCTTTGGTCAGATTTTAGCTTTTGCTGAATTTCTGAGATCTTGATTATTATGTGTCGGGGTATAGATTTATTTTGATTATGGCTAATTGGAAGTCTATATGCCTCACATAAATGTATGTCAGATCATTTTCCCAATAATATGCAATATAACAACCATCGTTAAATTTTTATAATTTTGCTTAATAAAATTTTGTATGATTTATTTATTTATTTATTTTACTATTTTTTAACCATCTTTTAAGAAAACATTGTCTGTCACTTGATTCAGTGGACTAGAAGAACAAGGAAGCAAAACCACTTTCCTGTCCTTCCAATATTAAAAGGATAGTGTTTTAGTTCCTGTCATTACTATAGCAGAATGCCAGAGTGTGGGTAATTTATAAACAAGAGAGATTTACTTGTTACAGTTATACAGGCTAAGAAGTCCAAGATTGAGGGACCTGAATCTTTTAAGGGCTTTCTTACTACATCATTCCATGGCATACGGCAGAAGGACCAGATAGGATAATATAGCAAGCAAGCAATAGGGGACTGAATTTGAATTTGTAACAAACCCATTCTCCTGACAACTAACATTATCACTTCTTGATAACGAAATGAAGCTATTCATGAAGATACACCCAGTCTTCCTCCCTCCTGACCTAATTACCTCTTACTAGGCCCCACCTGTAGGGATTTGTTGGTGTTTAGGTATACCCCAAAGAGAAATGGTGGCAGGAATGAGGAAAAGATAAAAAAGAAAATAAAAGCTGGGTCAGGTGGTGGCCGATTCCCTGACTGGCAGGTGACCCCCAGAACAACAGTAGGGGTATTTATTTATACCTTTGCAAAGTTAGTATCAGAAGACATAAGGTTGCCAAGCCACTAATAGCCATAATTGACCGGGGCAGGATGTTTCTCCCAGGACTGAGGTAGCTTGCCTGTTTTAGGCATTCTGGTCTTGTCCTACCCTCCATATATGATCAATTTCCAACTTTAGCCACTCCCAACACCACCGCCCAGTACTGTTGCAGTGAGGATAAAGTTTCCAACACATGAACCTTGAAGGACACTTTCAAACATAGCATGTGGGTGGTAGGTGGTAATATGTTTTCATGTAGAAACACTTATGAAAATACATATAGAACTACAGGTAATTTTTATTTTATACTTTTATACTTTGCATGCATTGGTGCTTTTCAAGTTTTCTTTAGTAAACTTATAACTCTTATGATCAGGAAAAAATGAGAGTTTTCTAAAACCAAATCAATATTTCAGAATTGGTAAGTATTAGATTGTAAAACAGATGCATACCATGTGGTTTACAAAATACATGCAAGTTCTAGCCCTTTGACTATTGATGAGTCTTCCTTAGCTTGAACTAAGAGACAGTGTTTCTTAAAAGCCCCAAGAGCAGATTGGGTAGAGTGTTCACGTGTTCTCATCTACTCCCCTTCTTCTCTCTTTTCCACTTGTCCAGTTGTAGTGTGTCTCCCATTGCTTCATTCTGATATTATAGTCCTATGAGAAGATGTGGGTCCTGGGGACCTCAGGACAGATCATCAATCACAGCATCTTTTTGCTTAGAGAAGCCCACATAGTCCATCCTGCAACATGTCCAGTCCCTCTGCATTTAGACTAACCCTAAACTTGATTTTCCTTTCCCATCCAATCTATATGTCCAGCCACAAAACAGTATGCCTGATGTTATCATTTGGATGATCCGGGGAGAGAAAAGACTGGCCTATGCACGAGTTCCTGCACACCAGGTTTTGTACTCCACCAGTGGAGAGAAGGCATCTGGGAAATATTGTGGGAAAACCCAAACCATCTTTCTGAAGGTATATATCTTTACTGTGTGGTGTGAAATGTTTGTATGCAAAACTCATGTTCTGGAGAAAAGCTTGCTTTATAATTTACAAACTTCTAAATGACTAGAGTGAGTATCATAAGGTCTAGCCAATTTGACAACTCCTTCTAGGATGATAATTCTTAAAGTCATTTGAGGTCAGTTGTTATTCATCACAGACACCTTTCTTCATGACACTGTGACATTAATACTAACATGACATTGTAACATGATATGAGTTTTCTAATTCTTGCTGATGTTTTGTGCAAAGGGATGCATTTTTTTCCTTCAATTTTATTGAGTGTGTGTAAGGCAAGAGAAAATGGTATAGCTAGCATATAGGGTCTATTACTATAGCCAAATGAGTCCTCAAAGTAAAAATATTTAATAATTGCTTCCCAAGGGCAGGGGTTCTGAACATTTTGAGAGTCACAGACTGCAGTGCCTAATGAAAGCCACTGACCTGCTCCAGAACAGTACACATCACACATGCATCCAATATTTTGCATATACATGGGAGCTTTGTAGGACATATAGCTCCTTTCTAGCATCCCTGATGAAGAACTTCTCTGTATTTGCACTTAGACAACCAAAGAAAAGATAGAGCTGGAAACATAGAAATTGGGATAGTTCCTGTCTGTATATTTTAACATTCTTTCCCTGACCAACCTCAACTGGAGTAGTCAGTTGGATTTGGGGAAGAGGAATAAATATAAAGAAGAGGAAAAAGCAGCTAAGGAAGTGTGTTCTCTTAAAACAAAGAGATAGCTACTAACTTTTAATAAATGTACTCATTGCTTTTTAATCAGTAAGGTATAAATAGAACCAGAGTGATTATCTATTTTTCAAGTGTTCTTTGCAAATAAATCTTACTTAAGATAGAATCACAATTATAGTTGACCTCGGCAGTGGGTAGAAGCAAACTGATTAATAATTAAGACTTCACAGGAGGTGGGAAAGGAGATAGAGGGATATATGCTTTGTGTTTGGTTTTAGAACTCAGTAAGGCAAAGTCTTAAAGGCAAGTCTTTAAGAAATTGCTTTATATGTTCAGACTTTATTAATACCCATTATCCAGTTTAAGAAACCTCTTTTTTTTTTTTGTATTTTAGGGAAGGGTCTACAGGGTGTTCAGGGTCTCACTATAAGATCAGACTCATAGTGATCCTCCTGTTTACAGCCTCCCAAGAGCTGGGATTATAGGTGCACTACCATGCCCAGTCGCAATTGTTGTCTCAGCGTGCCCCAGGGCTTGGGAACAAAAGGGGCAGGCCTGGGGATCGAAAATCCCCCCGCCCATCCCCCCCTGCAGCTGCTTGCAGGCACTTTAATCTGCTGAGCTATTTCTGCTTGCAGGCACTTTAATCTGCTGAGCTATTTGGCTGGCCCTAAGAAACCATTTAATTTGGGGGACTTTCTGATCTTGTGACCACATGATAGATAATGTGGTCACATTATTTAAAAACTGATTGAAGACCCCAAGACAGCTTTTGTTTTTAGGTTTGTATCTATCAGTACTTGACATAATACAAATTAAAATAAAAAGTTTATTAGTTAATTTCAGAATGACAATAATTGGGAGGAAGGTCATATTTCAGTGGTAGAGTACTTACTTAGCATGTAGGAGGCCCTGGATTTACTCTCTAACACCAGGGAACAAACAGACAAACCAGCAATAACAATGACATATTCATCACAGGTCAGCCAGATAGCTCAGTGGACTAAAGCATCTGCTTAGGCAGAGCACAGCAGCTGGGTTCAATCCCCGGCGTGCTGTGCTGGCCCCTCCCCTAAGGCACACTGAGATAGTGACTGAGACTGGGCTTGGTGGTGCACACCTGTAATCCCAGCACTTGGGAGGCTGAAAACGAGAGAATCACTACAAGTCTGATCTATGTAGTGAGATCCTGTAGACCGTGTAGACCCTGAACTAAAATACGTAAATTAAAAAAAACCCATACTAACACTTGTTAACATAAATCACATATTTTTATAAAATAGGGCTTGTTTATATTTTCTATAAAACATACAACAGAATGGCATTGTTTCATTTTTAAAAACTTAAATGTCTTGATTAATAGAAATATAATTGTATTCTTGTACATATGCATGCATTTGAGCTGATGGAATATATTATTTGCTTGAAATATATGAAGAGATTCTGGCCTCATATAGAAATGTTATATGGAAAAGGGAAAATACCTTTTAAGGATTTTTTTTTTTCCCCGAATGCCCTCAGGGCTTGTTTGGCTGGCTGGAGTGTTGTGGGGATCGAACCACAGCAACCTGAGGCTGACAGCTTGGTGGAAGCAGCCACTTAAAGAACTGAGCTAGGGCCAGGCCAGGCCCCCGAAAATACCTTTTAAGACAATGGTTAATATCTTTTGCTGTAACACCAAACTGAAGTTGTAGATTTTAAAATGTTAATTGCAATGGGGAATCTGAAACTGTCAATGAATTTTTCATACTCAGATACATAAAAATCTGTTAGTATTTCTTAAATTTTAGTGGCTTTTTATCCATTCCTATTTTGTGATTTCAGACATGGTCACTGGGAATAAATTCCTCATGTTGGCATATTTCATAGTATGATGTGAAACAAATTGGAAAAAAATAACATTTAGCTTAACATAAAAAGTCTTGGGGAACTGTCAAACTTACAGTGACAGCAGGGTAGATCGCTCAGCAACTAAAGCACCTACCTGGCAAGCACAAGGTCCTGAGTTTGATTCTCAGTACAAAAAAAAAAAAAAAAAAAAAAAAAAAAAAAAAAAAAAAAAAAATCTAAAAAACAACAACAAAAAAACCTTACTGTGACAGATACAAGTTTCCCAAAATTACAATTTTTTACTTAAAAGCTTGAATTTTGTTATTGGCAACAAACATAGTTCTTTTCCTTATAGTGATAGGCTACTTTGTTTATGCTAAAGAAAATGTCTGCTCCATTCCAGTTCTAGTTTCCCCATCAATTGTTGTTCTAAGTAAAAATATTTCATTGAAAACTACAGTTCGGTTCACAATTCAAAACACTGCCCAAGATAATACTTAATTTGTTTTGTCTCCTTTATTCAATTGATTGTACTTTTTCTCTTCCTAATTTCTTATACATTTCTTTTTTTTCTTCTTCCAATTTTACATGTGTATATTGGGTAATATGAATAACTGGTTGGAAGATAACACTATGTATTACAACAAATACTGTGAAATTCATTTTACTTTGTTAAGTGAAATTCTGTATCATTTTGTAATTTTTTTCATTTTAATTGTAATTTGTATTCTCTTTTTAAAAAATGTTTTTTTAAAAAAAGAGTACTCAAGCTGAACACACCCCAGTAATCCCAGTACTCGAGAGGCTGAGGCAAGAGGATCTCCCTAAGTTTGAGGCCAGCCCAGACTACATAGTGAGTTCAAGACAAGCCTGATGCACACAGCAAGACTATCTCAAAAAAACTAAAAATAAAAGCCTGCTCAAGAGCTTTTCTCGATACAACTCTCACACTAATATGTAACTGAGGTGCTTTGTGCATATTTTCATTTCATCACACTTAAGTATTAAGGCATAGATTTTTCCAAGTGTTCAAATTTAATAAGGCTAGTAATTTTCACTATTTTGTTTTAACTTGGTAGGTTTTTTTTTTTTTTTTTTTTTTTGGTTTTAAAAGAATTCAAGATAATTCTTTAGTACAGCCAGAAAGTACATAGACACTCTACTTGAAAGTATATAGACACTGTCCTTGCTGTCTTACCCTTGGGTAAAGTTTGGTGTCACCACCTTGATTCCTGCTGCATTACCAGCTTTATCCTACTTTTGCATCATTAGTGCAAATATCAGTACCACGAAGAAGATAAATATCATGTTAGTCCTCTAACAAAAATCATGGGCCTCCTGAATAGGCCTGAGGCACAGGTAAGAATCTGTGGGTGACACCTGGAGACCCACTGCTTTAATTGTTATTTTAGTCTATTGTGGGGTCATTTGAAAATATTTTAACCAAAGTGAACATAAAATTAGACTGGCAAAAGCAATGATTAGTCTGCTTTTTTAAAAAAAATGTATTTGGTACAGGGTGTCACTACACAGCTCAGACTTGTAGTGATCCTCCTGTTTTCAGCCTCCCCAGCTCCGAGATTACAGGTGTGCACCACTACACCTGGATTCAGTGGTTGGCTCAGCAAGCCTGAGGGCAGGGCTGGCACAGCATGTGGTGCCAGGGATCGAACCCTGGTCCCTGCACTTGATTAAGCAGGTGCTTCATCTGCTGAGCTATCTCACCAGCCCTTGATCAGTCTGCTTTTGACTTTAAGTTAATGTCACAATCCATGTGATGTTCAATGTGATGTAACATGCTATTTTTCATCTCACAGTATCCACAGGAAAACACTAACGGGCCCAAGGTACCTGCAGAATTGCGAGTGAACATCTGGCTGGGCTTAAGTGCTGTGGAGAAGAAATTCAATAGCTTTGCAGAAGGAAATTTCACTGTCTTTGCTGAAATGGTACATTTAATGACATCACTGACTATTCTGTTTGGGTAGGGGGAAAGTTTTTTTTTAATTTTTAGGGAAAATATTCACATATGAAAAACAACCACATTTGTCTACCACATAAAATCCCATTCAGTAATCTTAATGTAAGAGGCTGGGTGACGATGGTGGTGTGCCTGTGGCACGTCTGCTGCAGCCAGCTCTTTGTTATCATTGAAAGTGCTGAAAGGGTCACCATTAGTGAAATGATCCTCTAGAAGTTTGCTAATACTGGAAATACATAATGATGGTTACCAGCTTTGAGTGGTAATTCTTGACAACGATATTAAACATGGTGCTCTTCCAGCTCATGCCAGTAGAATTCAGGAATAGCAAGTCTCATTGGTCCTTGATGGTGGGACAGAGAGTACACCCACACTCACACTAACCCAGGAAAAGAGACACTTGAGATGTTCAGCGCATGAGTAGTTCACTTGGAGTACGGATCCCTTAATCACAGAAAACCTAGTGCACATTATGCAAGGCTTCAGGTGCATTTGCTTACAGGCAAGAAAAATTCTACCTGAATACTTGAAAAACAGTAGAGATAATTTGTAAAAACTCCACTGGATCTTAAACCCATTTCATTAATTAAAAGCCTCATTATAATGAAAACAATTTTCATAACCATTTACAGCCAAAAGAATTATTTTGATTCCTTCATACACCATTTTTAACTCAAAGAGCTTATTGATTGAAATTTACTGGATATATACTGGAGGAGCCTTCTGATAATCCTCAGATAAATTCCATTCAGGAAATGGGACTTCATGTTCAAATAAAGAAGACTTTTTATCCTAGCTAATCTATCAATGTGTTTCTCAGGATTGTAGCTCCAAACTGCTTTCCAGGAAAAAAAAAAAAATTCATGGCCATGTTTTAATTTTATCTTTTGCTCATTCAGTGATACCTGACACTTAGTAGGTCCCTATAAATATGTACTAAGTATTTATGATGAGGAAGATGAAGAAGCCAAGCCTGGTCCTCAAAGATGTTATAGTCCATTGCAATTATTATAAAACTGAGTCTCTGGTTGAGCACGCAGAGTCCCAGGGCCATCATGGGGCTTCTGATTCTATATCTGAGTTAGGAATTAACATCAGAGGTAATTCTACTTTGAGTAGATGGGTATAGGCATCTGTGGGCCACTTTAAGAAATAGTGGGAACATATGAGACACACAAGTCATTATAGCTCAGACTTGGAATTGCTGTTAGAGATACAGGCTGTGCTGGAGGCCACTGGGGAGGCCCTGGATAGAAGATGTTGATATCCAGTCACATGAGCAGTGTGGAGCAGCCGAATCAGAGTATACTTGCAAGAGAGAATGGTTCCTACTTTCCTGTTGTATTTCTTGGCATCCACCTGTGGCTGGCACTAAGCCTGGAGGAACACCCCTGAGCAGTAGTCAGCTAACCTGGGGATTCTTTCCACTCTTTCTCACTTCCAGATCCTTCTCTTCATAGAGCTGAGCTCAAGCTTCAACTCATGTAGAGGGACAATCAACCTATTTTAGTCATTCCATGTGACTCTATACTTTCTCCAGGTCCTCACAACCTGTGAGGACATAGAAGTGGCATGTTAATAAAGATAATAGGAATTTTACTGGTTTTTGCCTGCATGGGCTAAGTCCAAAACTTGATTCTTTGTAAAGTTTCTCCTGAAAATTTCTAGGGAACTTTTGGAGCTTCCCATGTGCTTATTCATATATGCTTTTTCTTACTATCCTGTTCCTACTGCTGCTGGCCAAAGGCTCCAGACCTCAAAGCCACTTAATAACCTCCACATCTGCTGTTATTGATGTCCTTTCATACATGTTGAAGTGTTTGCTTAGATTTTACTATTACTGGGATTATGCTGGTTTCAAAATAGAAGCAACAGAAATGCCTCACTGCTCCATCAACACATGCTCCTAACTCTCATTACACTTGGTGACAACAGTTCCTTTAACTTCTTCCTGAAACTTGTCTCCCCTCCTGCCTAGAGGCAGTACCCAAGACAGCACTGCAGTGTTCCTACTGTGTGTGCTTGTTCCTGTTTGCCTAAAAGACCCCGACTCACACTGCCTCCCTTCTCCTTCAGCCAAAAGCTTTTCTATGGTGTATGCTAACCATCTTCTTGGTTGAGTCATCATCAGACAAGTGGAAATTCCAGTTTGAGACTAAATAGGGATGCCTACCACACTGACAAATCTCAGCTCTTCCCATGAATGTGAGTGTGAAGAGCAGACACCATAGATTTATGAACTCTTAACTTACAAAGGAGTGCTCTGTAAATCAATGTCTGCCATCACCACTAAACCTTCTTCCCAGAAAGCATTTGGTCTTCCTACCACACTTCAGAGAAGATTAAGGCTCAGAAATTTTAGGCCCCAAAAGAGCTAGATGCTAAAGGACCATTTGGTTTCAGATTTTTCCTTGTGGACTGCCTCAGAAATACACATCAATTATATATTAGTTCTGTGGGTAAATGTGTTCCAAGTTCTAAGCAGTTAATTTACAAACAAACTTTATGAAATCTGCACATTCATAAATTGAGGCGTTTTATAGATGTTTAGAAAACAAGGTTCAGAGAACTGTTTGGAGTTAGTCAAAATAATAATAGAAGGAGCTAGTATTATGCATCATTGTTTACCAAGCACATTCATAATTTCTAACTTGAACTCCAGAATAATTCCATAAGAGAGGTAGTATTGTCCCCAGTTTACAGATGATAACATTGAATCTTAGAAAGACAAGTGACTTATCCAAAGTTTCATAATCAACAACAGTCCAAGTTTGGTTCATATTTAAGAATGTAAAATCTTTGCACTTTCTATGATTACCTAGCCTAAGTCCTAGGTGAATTTGAAAATTTATGGATTGACTGTATTTCTGGCTCTCTGATGGTGTTTCTCTAATTGCGTCTGTTTCTTGGTAGTATGAAAACCAAGCTCTCATGTTTGGAAAGTGGGGCACCTCTGGACTAGTGAGACGTCATAAGTTTTCTGATGTCACAGGAAAAATAAAACTCAAGAGGGAATTCTTCTTGCCTCCAAAAGGCTGGGAATGGGAAGGAGATTGGATAGTTGACCCTGAAAGAAGGTAAGTTTTTCATTCTCTGAGAAAAAAAAAAAAAAAAAAAAGGCAGTGAAACATTTCTTTAGAATTTTCTAAATGGATCATCTTCATTGTCAGTCATGATAATAGAAATTCATAGAAAGTTGAAAGACGGCATCAGTATCCTCTACGGCAGATAACTGTAAATAGCACCTGACAACTGGCAACTACTGAGAATTTCTTACGTGTGAATGTGCCAAGCAGTGTGCTAAGCATAGCGTCATCTTATGTAATCTTAACTACAGCTCTACCAGACAAATAATGACAAGTATCACATGGATCTCAGCCAGGCTTGTTGCCTCTCGCTCTAATCTCAACACTTGTGATTACTATGAGTTTGGGGCGTCCTGAGCCCAAGGATGCTAGTTCAAGCCTAGTCTCAACTCTACAGTGAGAGCTTGCTCAAAAAGAAAAAAAGCAGAAAAAGTATTATGTGAGTCTGAGATTTTATCCTATTTCATTAACAAGGTTGATTGCCGCATTTTCATGGATGCTGGCTGGAGACACCTGAGTCCTGGTTCAGAAAAAAGGACCTTATTGCTCACATCAAAGCAACAGCAGTCTAATATTTGCACTTGTTCTCCGTATCCCTGGGCCCACAGGTGTCATGGTCAGGGTTGGTGACTTTTGCACTTGCAGTGGATTATACTACAGCACAGGAACCTGGACTTGAAAATGCACATCTTTTATAATGGGCAGTGAGCACACTAGCACTTTGCTGTGGAGAGAGGCACTATCTGCCTTCTAAGACCATTCCCATATGAACATCATTGGAAAGACAATCATTGCCTAAATTGGCAAGAAATGCAAGAGACTCCTGGATAAACTACTTCTTAATAAGACAGTATTATCACCACTGTGCAAATGAGGAAACTGAGATATAAAGAGATTAAGTTACTTGTCAAAAGACAACAAAGCCTAATAAATTGGATAGCCAGGGCTGAAACCTAAGCCTAGCCAGGACATCCAACAAGCACTCAACTATTCTGCTGGAACATCTTATAATAATGGTAGATGGTACGCTTTTAAAAGGTGAATTATGTGGATTATATATCAAAAGCTGTTGTTGAAAAAGAAAGAAAGAAAGAAAGAAAGAAAGAAAGAAAGACTAGAAGGAGGTAAATGTGTTCTCCTTGGAGCTGGGAGAAGCTAAAGGCTGGTTTCTAAATGCTGCCAACAACACTAAAACTAGAGCTCCCTCTTCTCACCATGTCATAATGGTACATTTGAGGTTGGAAGAAACCATCTTGGTGAGTTAGATTTTAAGGTTTCTGACTAGAGTTTAGTCTGATGTTTGTTTCCTATCACCACATAGGCATCAAAAGAAAAAAAAGAAGTGAGTGTGAAGGTCTATTAAGATCCAGTGCTTCTATGTCCTTACTTTGGATCCACATCAGCTTTGTGTGGATGGAGTCAGGAGGATTGGACAGAAAATTTACAAGGGTTTGAATTAGACACAAGGAAAGAAGACCTGTTAGGAAAGGGAAAGGTAGAGGGAGTTGTCATTAGAAAAGTAAAAGGTCAAAGCATGTCAGTGCTGGATGAATCCTAGAGTCAGACGGCAGCCAGGGTTTTTATTCTTTTCTGGAGCTCAGAAAATAACAGATAGGCTCAACTTATATAAACAGTTGATATTTCTTTTTTGATACTTTTCCAGTGCTTCATTCTAGGGGAAGATGCGTGAGGGAAAAGATGCAGAGATGGTAAAAGAACTCTCAGTTGAGTGGGTATCTAACAGAAGATTTAGGTCAAGGTTGGAACCTATATATTTTCTTCTATGGGTTTTCAAATCTTAGAGGAAAGTTGGTAAGCCATAGTCAGTATTTCTCAAGAAGCTAATCGGAGTCTGGAGTGTTAAATGGCATTGTTTGGCTGTCTGCCTGGGAACCGTCCAGAACATCTGAGCCTCCGTGCAGTGTGGGTTGCATAGATCAAGCAACCCACTGGTAGGCATTTCACATTTGGCTTTGTGACTTGGCCTCCACTCATTTTTTACGTAAGATGGCTGAGAGCATTGATTCCCTATTACTTGAACTGTTATCCAAGAGTTTTACTAGAAGGATGCTGAACAGCCCTTTACTGAAACGAATATGGAAGGGGCTCTTGGGACTCCGCTTAAGAAGCTGCCCCCACCCTCACTACGGAAAAGGACAAACCTCACTGATTAGAACTGTTTTCTGTAATTTAGGTCTCATTGTTCTAGCAGGCTCTTTCTTACAGCAATGACAAAAACTGTTGGTAGAAAGAGGGGTTTAGTGTGTAAAACTCACAGGGGTCCAGCAGAAGAGAACTGACACTTTTCCCAGGGTGCAGGTCCCTTCCAGTCATTGGAAAGAGCTGGGATAGCTGGTAGCCATTTGTCTTCAGGTAACTGTAGCCCTCACTGCCCTGCAGCTTGCTGACAGAGGCGGATGCAGGCCACACAGAATTCACTGATGAGGTCTACCAGAACGAGAGTCGCTACCCTGGGGGCGAGTGGAAGCCATCTGAGGACACCTACACCGATGCGGTGAGCAGCCAGCTCTTGCGATGACCTTTACTGTGTCATCTCTGAATCGTGATCTTCTGGAAACCCACCACTGCACTCTCTCCTACTTCTGTTCCAAATAGCTTTCCATTCACAACTTAGGGCACCCAGAAACATAGATATGACATCCCTAAAAGGAACATGGGCCTGTCAGTAGATGCTGCTGCCGGGTAAAGTTCAGAGTATGCAAGTTTTTCTTTTTTAGGGTAAATATTTATTATGTAACTAGTTGGGATTTTTTTTCTTCTTCCCTTTTTTTTTTTTTCAGTACCTAGGATTGAACTTGGGACCTTGCGCTTGCCATATGCCGCTGAGCTGTAGAGCTATATCCCCAGCCCCCTGTAACTAGTTTTTAAGGATCATAATGATTGGAAGACTTATAGTCTCTAAAATCCCAAATAATGTTAAAAGAAATGAAAAATAATTCTCCATGGCTCATGTTTCACTTCTCAAAGATAAGCATTAATAATTTTGTTTTCATATACAAGTATATTATTTCTTTTTTTCTCAGCTGAGCAGACTTATGTTGCATGTATGGTTCTACAGCTTGCAGCTTTCATCTGATAATACATCTTGGACATCTTTTCATATCAATACATAAAGATGGCTTTATGAGTTTTTTAAAAAAATGCTTGAGGAGTATTTTTTACATGTACCTACTATAATTTACTTAACTAATCTCAGATTTTTAAGGTTTGGTTTGGAGGGTCATTGTTATGTCACTTTTTTATAAGCAAAGTGAGAGTGGATATTTTACACATACACGTTTATTTACTATGATAATTTATGACTAAGAAAGATCCTTGGATTTGCTCAGTCAAAATTTAAATTCATATACATTTTTGATAATTGTTGCCAAATTTCTTTTCAAAAAGGTCCATGAATTTCTACTTCCATATTTTTGTGTAAACATTTAACATCCCCACTGTATTATCTTTGCCAATGCATTAACAAGTAGCCACCAGTTGTTATTTCAATCTCTACTTTCTTAAAGTTGAAACTTTTTATGTTTACTGGTCTCCTTTATTTCCTTTACTTACTAACTTGCTTTTCATAGCTCTGTTTTTATGTAAACTTAAGCCCATTTTATATAAAATTTGCTCAATCTTACATAATTAGCATTATGAACCTCTAATATCATTTCCCAACACTTGAAAACATGTGTTTTTAATGTCGGATCCCTTCACTATTGGATTATTTCCTGCATAGTCTCTCATAAAGTTGCACGTTTTGTAGTATGAAGTTGAATCATATATTTAATCACTTAATCCTACAAAAAAAACAATTTCACAGGTTAAACGTAATACAATTCCCTAGTAGTAAAAACAGAGGCTAGTTTTTAAAATCAAATTTTATGTAACAATTTCCCATAAAGATTAGAGTTTTTCTGGTCAAAAATGTATGTCTTGGGGCTGGTGAGATGGCTCAGTGGTCTAAAGCACCTACTTAGAACAAGCTTAGCAAAGCAAAGGGACCACGGTTCAATCCCCCAGCACCACATGCCAGCCAGGCCCGCCCCCTGGTGGGTGGAGCTGCCCCCCCAACACAAATAAAAAAACAAAATTTAAAAAAAAAAATGTATGTCTTAGTATCTGTATAAACCTGTGGACAACGTACTCACTGAAGTATGAAGAAACGTTCCTCAGCGTTACATCTTATGAGCACTGGGGCTCGCTAACCCCACTTGTTTCTTTCTTTTCTAAGAATGGTGATAAAGCAGCATCGCCCAGTGAGCTGACTTGTCCTCCAGGCTGGGAGTGGGAAGATGACGCCTGGATATATGACATAAATCGAGCTGTGGATGAGAAAGGTGATATTTTGTGTCTATTGCCTGACTGTGAGCTCCGCAGGCAGGCCATGGTTAACAGAGTGCGGTTCCTTGGGAGGAAAGGTCTATGACAACTAGGCTAGATGGTATCATCCATGACTACTCAAACGTACAATATGAAGCCCAAGTAAATACTTGGGCAGTTTATTTGGGGGAGGGTGTTAAGAGTGGGACATAGCAGGTATACAGGACCAACTATTTGGGCTTTGAGATGCTTGGGGATCCAGAATGAGAATTTAGGAAAGAGTTAGGTTCTCTATTGTAATCCCACTCCATAATCTCTCTGGGAACATCACTTTCTAACTCAGGAGGAAAATTGTAAACATCTTTAAGATCCTATTTAACAATAATAGAGATAACTGACATTTCTGTTAGTAATGGTCTTTGTCTATTCATAAAATAGGATCTTAAAGATGTTTACAATTTTCCTCCTGAGTTAGAAAGTGATGTTCCCAGAGAGATTATGGAGTGGGATTATAATAGAGAACCTAACTCTTTCCTAAATTCTCATTCTGGATCCCCAAACATCTCAAAGCCCAAATAGTTGGTCCTGTATACGTGCTATGTCCCACTCTTGCTATCTCCCACTCTTTGTCTATTCATAATAACCTAAGGTGCAATGATTTAGAGCATTCAAAGTTCTCAAAAACCTGATTTTTTTCTTAAAAGAGGGAATAGACACAGGAGACTTCAAATCAACCTTGATGCATGCACCAGATCTCATGATTACCACTGATTGAACAATAACTATATGCTAAGCATGACCCTGGGGTTTTTCATCCATTATTTTGATTATCTTAAAGTAGGCCTATAAAAAGTTACATTTGTAATAGAAAAATCGGGGCATGAGCAAGTTTATCAACTTTCAGGACATGTATTTATTTAGAAAAACACCAGCATGTGGTGGATGTGGAACTGCATATGGGCCTCTGACTACACACCTGCCCCCTTACCCACTGTCCCATTCTGCCTCTTGTGCTATGCTTTATTCTTAGATACACTCAGTTATCATGAGTGGCTGGAGGAAGAAAGGAAGAGGACAACCTCAGTGCCACAAAAAAGCTTTCTGAGGAGGGATCTAGGGCATAAAGCTGTGTTTAGTCTGGCTAAAGTATAACAAAGTAATACTTTTACCCAAAAGGGTAAGAATATCTCTTACCCAAAAGGCTTGGGACCAGAATATGTTCAATTTTGAAATTTTTTTATGTTGGAGTAATTGCATATATGTAATGAGCTATCTTGGAAATCTTGAAACACAAAATTCACTTAGGTTTATTGTATACTTCATGCACATAACCCAAAGATAATTTTATATGGTATTTTTTTAAAATTCATTTTATTTATTTGTGTGTGTGTGTGTGTGTGTGTGTGTGTGTGTGTGTGGCCAGCTCAGCCCACCAGGGGGCGGGGCTGGCTGGCATGTGGTGCTGGGGGATTGAACCGCGGTCCCTGTGCTTTGCTAAGCTTGTTCTAAGTAGGTGATTTAGACCACTGAGCCCTCTCACCAGCCCTTATATGGTATTTTAAATGCTACTTCCTTTTGACTGTCTAATCACTGGAGGTCAGATGTGGAATTTTCTGCTTGTGGCTCTGTGGTACTCAGACAGCTTTAGGTTTTTTGTTTTGTTTTGGTTTGGTTTGGTTTTGGCAGAATCAGGGATTCAACTCAGGCCCTTGTACTTGCCAGGGAAGCGCTTATTCTACTGAGCCATCTGCCTTGGCTCCAGCTTTAGTTTTTGGAGTGCTTTGGATTTCAAGTTTTCAGATAAGGGAAGCTCAACCTATAACAGTCATGATAGATAATATTTGCAGGCAGTGAGAAAGACTAAATATTTTCTAGAAAGTTATTTACTAATCTGGCAAATAAATCTTTTGTAGTAACCTCACAAATCTTATTCCAGGTTGGGAGTATGGAATTACCATCCCTCCAGATAATAAGCCAAAATCCTGGGTTGCAGCAGAAAAAATGTATCACACTCATAGACGGCGAAGGCTGGTCCGGAAACGCAAGAAAGATTTAACTCAAACACCCACAAGCACCGCAAAGGTAAGAGGAGCAGTAAGTTCCAATGAAGGAGGTTTTTCTGCAGAACTATTTGCAAACCCAGGACTTAATCCTTGCTGAGAGGTCCTCAGTGTCTGCATGCCGCTACCATCACCATGAGCATCACCTGGGGATGCGTGAGAAGAGAAGCGATTCCTCACCCCAGTCCTGCTGATTTAGAGATTCTGGGACTGGACCAAGAATCTGCATTTCAATAAGGCCTCCTTGTGATTCTGAGGCAGCTTAAATGTTAGAATTATTATAAAGATCGCTGAAATTACTCTGATAGATAATCTTGTCTCAGTTACTTTTCTCTTGTTGCTGGGATAAAATACCCAACACCTGGAATGAAGAAAGGAAAGATTTATTTAGCTCAGTTAGTGGAGGTTTCAGTCCATACTCATCTGGCTGCAAGGCAGCGTGGTACGTGGCAGAGGGCAGCACTTCTTGGAGGTACCTGGAAAAGCAGCAGAGAACAAAGGGAGGGGCAGTGGCTAGCAAGCCTCTGTCCCTTCTTCCTAATGTTGCTTTCAGACTATCTGAAAGGAACACTCACGCCATAGTACCAGCACTGGATTATGAATTAATCACAAATTCTAGAAACCTACTCACATCCATAATCTCAGAAACACTCATGCCATAGTACCAGCACTGGATTATGAATTAATCACAGATTCTAGAAACCTACCCCAATGACTGCATGAGGCTTGGGGGGGGGGGAAACTCCTAGATACCAACCATAACAAATACATTATTAGCAATAGCTTGGAACTTAGATGCAGAAGGATCCAGGAATCATTCTTTTTTGTTGTTGTTGGAGGAACCAGGGATTGAACTCAGGCCCTTGCGCTTGCCAGGCAAGTGTTTATTCTATGAGCTATCTCCCCAGCCCCTGCAGAAGGATTCAAATCCTGTGTTTCCTTTCTTTCTTATCTAAAAAATTCAGGTAAATCTTTTCTAATTAAATCTTTTTTTTTTAGAACCGGAGATTGAACTCAGGCCCTTGTGCTTGCCAGGCAAGCACTTATTCTACTGAGCTATCTCCCCGGCTCTTTTCTAATTAAGAAAAGAGTAAAGTTTTAAATTAAATAAAACTTTACTATAGTAAGGATTAAGGGCCGGGAAGATAGCTCAGTAGAATAAGTGCTTGCCTGGCAAGCGCAAAGAACTGAGTTCAGTCCCCAGTTCCACAAAAAAATAAATAAATTTAATTAATTAATTAATTAAGTGGCAAAAGAATATACAGAGCAATTAATAAGTGGCATGTTTTATGTGCTTTGTATAGTGTTCATTACAGTACCTGCATTATCCACAACCTGTAACTTCTGGGTTCTATGGCCATTTTACAGATAAAGCTCACAGATGAAATAGATGTACTGTAGGATAAATAACCCTAACCCTTAAATGCAATAGCTCACTTTTAATAACAACATACAAATCAAGGCTGGTATTTGGATATGGTTAGGCTAATTCTAAACAGGAATTGTTTCGATAACCCTAAAGGCCTAACTCCTATGGATGGTATGAAGTGTTTTTCTGTTTCGTTTTTAATTCAATATAAACAAAAATGGAGCTACAATTGACTGGGCAACTTCTTGTTAGCTCAGGAACATGATTCCAGGAAGAAGGCAATAGAACGAATGATCTGATGAATAAATGTGTGTTTGCTAGTGAACTATCCCAGCCTGATGAGGTTAGAAGTTTCTAGAGATGTTTGACTATCTTCTAATTTTCAGTTTGACAGCCACTAGCTTAGGCAAGACATCTCATCCCTCAGAGAAGAGTATAATCTTTCACTACATATATAGAGTAGAAATAACGTTTTCAGGCACAACGGTAGTAAGCTACATCACAAGACTGCCCCCTAAGGATCCACCTCCCGCATGCTTACATCTCGCTGCTGTATAACTGACTGGCAAACTCTAGCTTCACAGTCCGCCCAGCTCTGCACAGGCAGAGAGCCTCCCATTTTTGCTTGGCACGAGACAGATTTGTATTGCTACATTATTTGTTGGTGGTCAGGGACCTGCTTTACCAATATAAGGAATATGACTGTTGCTAAAAGTTTCACTTCTGTTTCAGGCCATGGAAGAATTTGAAGATCGTGAAGGATGGGAATATGCTTCTTTAATTGGCTGGAAATTTCACTGGCAACAGCGTAGTTCTGACACTTTTCGCCGCAGACGCTGGAGAAGAAAAATGGCTCCTTCAGAAACACATGGTGCAGCTGCCATTTTTAAGCTTGAAGGTGCCCTTGTAAGTGATCAGAAGCCAAAGTGTAAATAATATTGATGTAGAGACAATGTGTGTGTTGGATGCATTACTGCCCACTCCATGCAGTTCTTTGTACCCTCAGTATTATAAGATTGTAAACAGGTTGAGCAAAAGTGCCCATTGTAGGTGTTTAATGGTGTTTAATAATTCTTGTATAATGAATAGAGCATTAACATATGAACAGATCCAAGAAACACTCCTACACACATGTCATTTCCCCCAGGGTTTCCCCAAGTATAGCTATTCCAGCACCCACGTTTCAGGTATCAACGTTCCCAGCACAGGTTCCTTGATCATCCTTTCGAAACTGCAACTTCAACAAACCAAGAGAGGGGCTCTGGAGATAGCTCAGCAGTCTAACTAAGCACCTGCCTGGCAAGCACAAGGACCTGAGTTCAATCCCTGGTACCACATGTCTTGCAGGGTATGGAAACAGGCATGGTAGTGCATGCCTATAATCCCAGCACTGGGGAGGCTGAGACAGGAGGATCACTATGAGTCTGAGCTTCATAGTGAGGCCCTATACCAAATAAGTAAAAACATTAAAAAAAAAAAAAAAGCCACCTCCTGTCTTGGTATTAAAGAGAGAGAGAGGGGCTGGAGAGATGGCTCAGTGGTCTAAAGCACCTACTTGAAACAAGCTTGGCAAAGCACAGGGACCGCGGTTCGATCCCC
>NW_004524622.1:7902926-7906090 GCF_000260255.1 Octodon degus
AGAGAGAGAGAGAGCACTAAATGGGCAGACATGAGAGAAGAGGGGAAGGCAGGAGGATGGCTCACAAAAATCAGAGCAATATGGGCCTGGGGAGATAGCTCAGTTGAATAAGCGCTTGCCTGGCAAGTGCAAGGGCGTGAGTTCAATCCCTGGCTCTGCAAAAAAAAAAAAAAAAATCAGAGCAATATTCAGACAGAAGTATTATAAAGAAGGTGAAGGCAGGGAAATGTATGCTGGGGGAAGGAAGGAAGGAAGGAAGAACATGCCAATGAATGATTTAAAACAATATGGCAGATGGCATGGTGGTACACGCATTAACCCTAATACTCAGAAGGCTGAGACAGGGGGGTCACTGCAAGTTCCAGGCCAACCTGGGCTACACACTGAGTTCAAGATCAGCCTGAACTATAAAAGTGAGCCCTGTCTCAGAAAACTAAAACAAAACCAAACAAAGCAACAAAGCAGCCAGTTTTGCATTTCTGCATTTTAACCTGTGTTCTTCTGCTGTTCTTTCTCTTCCTCCTCCCATTCTTTTTATCCTCTTATACCTTGTACATCTTCCTTTTCCTTCAGCAGCAGGGTTTGAAAAACCTGGACTTGAGGCAGAGGGATTGGCCTCTACCTCCTCTCTGCTGCTTTCCAGCTAGGAGACCTTGAGGAAACCACTTACTGCCCTGGCTTTACTCATCTCGAGCATGAGGTGGTTAGGTTACACAGTCTCTCTTAAAAGCCACCGTTGCATTTATCTGTGCTCCTTGCCTCTCGATTTGCTTACTTGGCGGTTGTGTTTGGCCTACTGTAGGGAGCAGACACCTCTGAGGATGGAGATGAGAAGAGCATGGAGCTGCCAAAGCACAGCGCCACCACCGTGTTTGGGGCAAACACTCCCATCGTTTCCTGTAGCTTCAATAGTGAGTTGGAATGTGTCTTTGTGATTTTAACTTCCATGACCTTTATCTTGAGGAAACCCTTCAAATCTTTAAATATGATAAAGATCCCCTTGTGTGAACGTGACTTTCAATTTCATAACTTGATGGAGAAGATTTATAAATACAGTGTATAAGGGCCGGCCAAATAGCTCATTGGATTAAAGTGCCTGCAAGCAGATGCAGGAGCCGGGGGTCGATCCCTAAGCCTGCCATGCCAGCCCCACCCCCAGAGCACGCTGAGATGGCAATTGCGACTGGGCGTGGTGGCACGCGCCTATAGTCCTAGCTCTTGGGAGGCTGTAAACAGGCAGATCACTAGGAGTCTGATCTAGTAGTGAGATCCTGAACACCCTGTAGGCCCTTCCCTAAAATACAAAAATAAATAAATACAGTTTATAAGTCTGCCATGTTTGGTATAAAAGATGATCAAGTCTTTGATTTTAATGGAATCTGTTTAATATGTACTCATTCTATCTGGTAGCTCTGAAAGCTGTGATTCATGAGTGTTATTTGAAGTAGAGTTTAAGTAAAGGTTGAATTCAATGATAACCTTCAGGAATTTCAGAATAAGACAGATCAATAATAAGAATAAGAATGAGAATGATAGCAAATACTTAACACAGATCTTAGTACATGTTAGGTACTGTTCTTTTTTTTTTTTTTTTTTTCCCCAGAACCAGGGATTGAACTCAGGCCCTTGCGCTTGCCAGGGAAGCACTTATTCCATTGAGCCATCTCCCTGGCCCCGGTACTGTTCTTGTACTCACGTAATCCTCCTAACAACCCTTTAAGGTAGCTGCTGTTATTGTCCCATTTTACTGATGAGGGAATCAAGGTGCAAAAACACTATATAAACATTATATAGCTTTCCTCAGTGTCTTAAGGTTTATAAGCACTAAAGCCAAGATTTGAACACAAGCAGTCAGGGTTCCCAGAATCTGTGTGCTCAGTCACAGTGCTCTGCTATCTCTCAAATTTTGTGTACGTGTGTCTGAGAAAGAGGGGTGGGTATACATTAATATAATAACAAAGAAAAATGGTATAAAGATTTTGCTTTTTTTTTTTTTTTTTTGGTGGAACCAGGGATTGAACTCAGGCCCTTGCGCTTGCCAGGGAAGCGCTTATTCTACTGAGCCATCTCCCCAGCCGGTATAAAGATTTTGAAATGTTGAAGAAATGTTCAGCAGATAAGTGTATCCCAGATTTGGTAGTATAGCTTGCCCTATTTCTGGTTTTTGTAGTTTATAGTCTTTTTTTCCAATACTGGGAATCAAGCTTGGGACCTTGTGCTTGCAAGGCAGGTGCTTATGCCGCTGAGCTATCTCCCTGGCCCAGCTTGCCCTATTTCTATAACTTCTGGTGACCCAGTCTTACTTTAAAGGTCTGTGTGACAAGTAGTACCCTAAGTCCTGATATTTTACAATGGTGATAATTCTCCTGATTGTCACACTTTTCACTAGGCTTGCTATAGTATTAAAAAAAATAAAAATCCCAGTATGTTTCCCATTTTCCATGGAGAATTTATTCCAGATCTTTAGTGAATGATTGAAATTGAAGATAATACCAAACCATATATATTTGTTTGATTATACATACATACCTATGTTAAAGTTTAGTTTATAAATTAGTTTCAGCAAGAAATTGATAACAGTAATAAAGTATAGAACAATTATAACAATGTATTAAATGTCATATCATTTAAAAAAAATAAAAAGTGGTATCATTGCCAGTATCTACTCTTGCACTTGGAACCATTCTTTTTTTTTTTTTTTTTTTTTTTTTTTTTTTTTATATTTTAGGGAAGGGTCTACAGGGTGTTCAGGGTCTCACTACTAGATTGGACTCACAGCGATCCGCCTGTTTACAACATCCCAAGAGCTGGATTACAGGCACGCACCACCATGCCCAGTCTCAATTGCTGTCTCAGCGCGCCCCAGGAGTGGGGCTGGCACGGCAGGCGTGGGATCGAACCCCTGACCCCTGGGAGCCATTCTTTTTTTTTTTTTTTCTTTTTTGTATTTAGGACAGGGGATACAGGGGTGTACAGGGTCTCACTGTGTAGATCGGATTCATAGTGATCCTCCTGTTCACAGCCTCCGAAGTGCTGGGATTGCAGGCGCGCACCACCACACCCAGTCTCAATCACCCTCTCAGTGCACCCCAGGGGCAGGGCCGGCACAGCAGGCCCAGGGATCAAACCTCACTGAGCTATTCAGCCAGTCCACCATTCTTATG
>NW_004524622.1:7906865-7928052 GCF_000260255.1 Octodon degus
AAAAAATAATAATAATAATAATTACCTTAGCACAAGCACTGAAATACTGCTACCATAACAGTCATGACAGTAGCTACGAAGGTGACTCATGAGTGGGTAGCACATACAGTATGGATACAGTGGACTAAGGGATAAGCTGTATCACGGGAATGGAGCAGGATGGTCCAAGATTTCTTCATGCTGCTTAGAATGGAACGCAACTTCAAACTTGTAAATTTTTTGTTTCTGGAACTTTCTATTTCATATTTTGAGCTAGCAATTGAACAATAAGCAACTGAAACTGGGGAGATAAGGGAGAACTAATTTTAAGTCATATTTTATAAGAAACAAATGACTTAGGGAGGATACAGCATTATTATTTTGATACTTCAACTCATGAACTTAATTTGTTCTACAGTTTTGGAAAAGATGGCCAGGGTTTTGTTACCCAATCCAGAGTTTGTAAACAAAACTAAAATTCACCAAATGCTTCTGTTTGCAAATGAAAGTGTTTACAAACAAAAGCATTTGTGAACCGCAGTATCACTGTATATGGATTCTGCATTGTTTCTGGGGCATATAATAGCCCCAATTATTCCAGAAAAATACCAGAATACAGCGTTATATTTCTTATGTGTAACCTCGTCTTGTTCTTTTCAGGAGTCTACATCTATCATCTGCGCTGTTATATCTATCAAGCCAGAAATCTCATGGCTCTCGACAAGGATAGCTTTTCAGGTAAAAAGGGAAAAAACTCCCCATGCTGGCTACTAGTACATAACAGATTAGCTCAACTCTGCTTTTCATTAAGAGGTGTTATTCCTGACAACAGAACCCTTTTTCATGTTGAAACTAATTTATATATTTGAAGTAAACTGCTTAGTTGTTGGCTAAGAAGTATTTAATGCTTCAAGCACCACGGTTGCTGTGCTGTACAAATACATAGACACATATAGCCTTTTAATAATCATCAATTAAATAATAGAAAGTACCAAGAAAAGCAATTTCTGCTGTCTGTATGCACGATTTTGTTTTTATCCCTGGGCCTTTGGGTTGATTGGTATATTATTGTCTTTGACCTTTTTTGTAGCTCTCTCAAGGTAACAGAAGATGGCAGATCTGCCTGCAGCACTGGGCTCTGAGCAGCTCAGTACACTTTTCCCTCCTCTGCCATCTTTTCCCTCATGTTCAACTCCATTAAACCATGAGGTTTTATTGTCCTTCATCACTCTGATACCAGATGGTTTTGTTGTCCTTGGAGTGCTTCGGATAAGGTCGTTGGCAGGGGAAGGGGATGGCTGAGGGAGACCAGCCTCCCCATGATTTGTGTTTTTGCCTGTGGAAACAAAGATAATTCAGGGGCCATTCTGTGAAGCCTAAGGCTTTGAAGTCCAGCAAAATGTCCCTAGACTTTCTATGGAAACAGCTCTTGAAGCATTTCTCTGACACTTCAGAGTACTCGCCTCAAGTCTGAAGGTGTCCCAAGCACTAATGTTAACCAGCATTTGTAAATGGTTTCCTTTTCTTACAAATTGTACCAGATTCAGGGTTATCTCTATACCAATACGTTAACACATCTACAAAATGTTTTCAGAAACATTGTCAAATATCCTCCACCAGAGGGCACTCCACCACAGAAAGTAAAAATGCTTTCAAATTTTGACGAAAGTTTCATGATACCCTAAGCATATTTCTTTTGGGGTTTTTTGTTTGTTTGTTTGTTTGTTTGTTTTCAGTTGGTAACGTGTTTATTAATTTTACCTTTCTAAAGACACATGTTAAGAAGGCAACTCAAACACACAGGAAAGATTAAAGGGATATGCAGATGACTTCTGGTTTTTGCTAGGCTCCTCCACAAAGCTGGCAGATGACCCCTTTGTTGTGCAGTAGATGCCCTTTGTGTCCATCTCACACTCTCTGTACCTGTCTTTTTTTTTAAATTTTATTTTATTGAGAAACAAATAGCAATGAGACAGTTTCAAAGCTGATTAATAGGACAGTTTCAGTAATTAATACATTGTACATTGTTATCTTCTTAGTGCTTATCCATAGTACAAGATGCAGACAGGATATCCTGTCCAAACACTATTAGTACAAATCTTTCTTCTTATTGAATTAAGTGAAAGTAGCTGTATATCTATCCTAACTATTCTGTATATACAGATACAAAATGGTCCTTCCTTTGTATCCCCTTTTTTTGTTTAGTCCTGTCAGAGATGGGTATTCCATTGGCATCTAAATACTATAGGTACATGAGTTCAACAATCCAACATAGTCCAGCAGTCCACAATAGTAGTGCATTATCCACAGAAGTTGTTGACTTGAGCCTTTCACAGCTCAGCATATTAATATGGCTTTACTTTATATACCTCATTTTTATATTTTTCTGCTAGATAGTTAAGACCAAGATAAAGCAAGACCTATATAACAAGAAATGTAACTTTTATATCTGATAAGATCAGTCAAGTACCCTCAGGATTTATCCTATAACCCTGTACCGCAGGTTGCAGATCCTTTGTCAGTGTCAGTCATGTGAATGAATCACGGCCATTGCTTGACCAATTTGCTCTCTGTGAAAGCCTGAGAGAATGTTTTCTCCCCATGTGACTCACCTTAGGCACACTCTACATCATCAATCACTTTCCTCTTTGGTCCCATAATCTCCTTGATCAGAAAATTTGGGACACAACTGAGTTATAGGATGTTACAGTGTAGGTTCTCCTATGTCCTGAGTCTTCACTGACCTTGAAAGGCTAGCATCAAAATGTTGGCTGTCCTTGCAGCCCTTCTATTTCTCTAATTTTTGGTCTGCAAACTTAGGTTGTTAACCCTCCAAAAGAGAAGCTTATTATTACCCTACAACATATGCAGTTGGGTTTAACTTCACTATCTGTCTGAATACCAAACATCTTAGGCATAACATGGAACAGGTATTTTCCATCAAGTATTGATATATTAAACATTAAGTCCCTACAGAATATGGAGATAAAAACTTTAAAAATTAAAAACATTTAAAGAATATCAATAAACCATTACATATTTTTTACACAGAAATTTAGAAATCTAACCATATACAGCATTGTAGCAGGACAATCCTGTGACTTTTTTTTTCTTGTCTTTTTTTCATTTATTACCCATTTTAAAAAACAAAAACAAAGTTTTACTTGAGAGACAGTATGGTAATAATTGGTATGTCATGACAAGAAGTACATATTTAGAAGGCCAGAATGACAGGCATTCCAATCGTGCCCCTTCTATTACACATTGCTATCTTCAGTGAAGTTGCTTGGTTCACAGGTATCAGCATGTATAGTAGTCAGGGTGAGAATCCTACCAATTAACTGCTAGTTTCAAAAACCTACTGATATTTCTCAGGATCACTGCCTTGCCCATCCAGTGCATATAAATGTATGGTTTTGCCCCTGTCATGTTTCCCAGCTTTTCTCCTTGCCCTTTCCTCATTGTCTCACTTTCCTTTTAATTGTGTTATATCTTTCTATTTGTATTTCTTCTTTTGAGTTCTTACACTAGGGAGACTATACAATATTTACACATGTGGGTTTGGTTTATTTCACTTATGAGTATATCTTCAAGTGGCATTCACTTAAATATAAATGCTTCAAATTTATCATTCTTTATAGCTGAGTAATACTCCATTGTATAAAAATACCACATCTTTTTCAACCATTCCTCATGTGACGGGCATCTTGGTTGTTTCCAAGATTTGGCTATCACAAATTATCCTAAGCATATTTTTTTTTCTTTTCAAAGTTTTATTGATAAACATATAGCAATGAGACAGTTTCAAATCAAATCGAAAGTACAGTTTCAACAAATAATACACTGCATATATTCTTCTTAGTGGTTAATTGCTGTACAAGATGCAGACTTGTGATCCTACTTACAAACACCATTAGAAAAAATCATTCTATTCATTAAGAGAATGCAACTATATATCTATCCCAACCACTTTGAATACACAGATACAAAATGGACATTCATAGTTATACCTCAATTTTTTTAAGTTCCGTTGTGAAATATTATAGGTGTGGAAATTCAGCAAAATATTCTAAAAGAGTCCAGTAGCCCATAATAGCCCATAATAGCATTGGGTCTTCTGACATTGGCAATGTCAGAAATTATTGACCTGAGTCCCCCACAGGTCAACATAACAACATGGCTTTACTTCCTATATTTCATCTTCATACTTTTCTACTGGATGGTTAAGACCAAGGTAAAGCAGGACCTATACAACAAGAGTTGTAGCTTTTTGGTCTGAGAAGGTCAGTGAAATGCCCTCAGGATTTTATCCTGAGATCCTGTACCTCAGATTGTAGAACCTTTGTCAGTGTCAGCCATGTGGATGAGTCACGGCCATTGCTTGGCCAATGTGCTCTCTGTGAAAGCCTGAGAGAGTGTCTTCTCCCCATGTGACTCTCCTTAGGCACACTCTACGTCATCGATCACTTTCCTCTTTGGCCCCATAATCTCCTTGATCAGAAAATTTGGGACACTACCGAGGTACATGACGTTACAGTACAAGTTCTCATATGTCCTGAGTCTTAATTGACCTTAGAAGGCTAGGGCCAAAATGTTGGTTTTCCTTGTAGCCCTCCTTTTTCTCTAATTTTGGTCTGCAAACTTAGGTTGTCAACCATCCAGAAGAAAAGCTTATTGTTATTATCAAACGATTTAGGCTATCAAGCTTAACCTCACTATCTCACTGCATTTCAAACATCTTAGGCATAATAAGGAACAGGTATTTTTCATCAAGTATTGATATGTTGAACATTAAGTCCCTACATAATATGATAAAGAACATTTAAAAATTAGATTATATTTTAAAAATAGGATAAAGAATTCTATGCTTCTCATGTTTGCACATAAGTCCAAAAATCTCACCATATACAACCTTGAAGCAGGACAGTCCCACAGTATTTAAGCATATTTCTTAAAGCTACAGATGTAAGACATTATCAGGCATAAGCAAAGAAACAATAACAGCTGTATTTCTTTCACATTATAGCCACCTGACATATTAAAAACTGTGTTACCTTTACATGTGTTAAGAGCTTCAGGATTGACATTAGTTTATGTATGTATGTACTCATTTTTTAATTGAAATGGGGTTTGTGCATAATCTCTAACTCCTACACTGAAGTGATCCCCCTGCCTTAGACTCCCAAGTAGCTGAGACCGCAAGCACACGCCACCGTGTCTTAAACATTGGCTTACTGCTTAAATAGAACAGTCCTCTAATGAATGAAAGGAAGTTTTGGGGGTAGTTATTTATCATGTAGAAAAATGTGGATTACTTCTTCGCATATAAGATATTTTTCACTCTACACCAAAGTTTCAGGGAAGTTTTCTACTATCTCATATTATAGGCACTAGGAGTATCTGAGCCTTTCTTGTGTGTTACTATCCTCTTCTGAGCTGGCACTCAATAAATACTTGCTGAATAAATAGATGACCAGTGACAGTAGAAACAGTGATAAATAGCATTTATCAATGACACCATATATGATGGGCTCATCCTAAGCAGTTTACATTCTTTGTATCCATCTCTTTCTCTTGACACTGGGAAGCAGATAATACTGTCATCACTTGGAGGAGTGAACCAGGTTTAGGAAGATTAAATACTTTCCCAGGGAATCATATAATGCGGATATGGGTTGAAATCAGATATGTCTGACTGCAGAGCCCACACTCTTAGTCATGACTATGACCGATTGCGTGTCCAATTAGCCTTGTGAGGACATACTCTAGAGAGAGAATCCTCTGTCCTCGTCCAGGCCTCACTTCAGTGCTCCTGACTCTCCATGCCACCTGACCCTTCTACATTCTGGTCTGCGGAAACCCTATCTCCAGGTGGATGGTGGGATTCTATCACTGTTGTATCCAGAAGGACTCTAGGATCCTAGGGAGCTGGACTTTCACCATAGCTCCACACTGTTCTGTTTTTTATCCATAGATCCCTATGCTCATGTGTCTTTCCTCCATCGAAGCAAAACCACTGAGATCATCCACTCAACTCTAAATCCCACATGGGACCAAACGATTATATTTGATGAAATTGAAATCTATGGGGAACCCCAAACTGTTCTACAGAACCCACCCAAAGTAATCATAGAACTTTTTGACAATGATCAAGTGGTAGGTAGTTTTGAATTTCTCAGATGACTTGGGGGGATGGTAAAGTTTCAAAGTACTGTTTGTTTGGAGACTTAAGGTTTGTTTCTCTAGGGTAAAGATGAATATTTAGGAAGAAGTATCTGTTCCCCTCTGGTGAAACTGAACTCAGAAGTGGACATTACACCCAAACTTCTCTGGCAGCCAGTCATGAATGGAGATAAGGCCTGTGGAGATGTCCTTGTGACTGCAGAGCTAATTCTGAGGGACAAGGTACATTACTGCATTTTCATTCAGATAGTTATTATTTCCACTGTTTGAAAAATTGCTAATAATCCTAGCCATCCTTCATTTGAAAAGGGAGGCACTTGTGGACATTCTGTTTGTTTTACAGGATGGATCCAACCTTCCCATTCTTCCCTCTCAAAGGGCACCAAACCTATACATGGTCCCTCAAGGAATCAGGCCAGTGGTTCAGCTCACTGCTATTGAGGTATCCTGATCTCTGTGTTTTATTTGATCAAGTCAAGTAGATGTGGCCACAAAGTAAGAATCTTTTATGTGGGGACAGACATCCTGTTGCATATTTTCTTGCTATCACTAATTTACTGTAGAGTCTGCCCCAAAACTTGAAATATTAATGGAAATCGGAGGCTCTTTGAAGCAATGAAGAGAGGTTAATCATCCTTGGAGGAATCTAAAATCTTCACTTACTGGGAGTCACCAGATTTCTGAATTTTTCCAGAGCAGTGAGAGAAGATGGTCTAGAAGAGAGTGCTTCTGTGTGTGTGTGTGTGTGTGTGTGTGTGTGTGTGTGTGTGTGCGCATGTGCGCGTGCGCAGAAAGTGGCCTGAGGTATGAGGCAAAGGGAGGGCTGGGAAATGGTGACGCACTAGAAGATGCAGGCTGATGGAGTAAACTTGGTGGCATGATGGATAGAATCTGGACCACTTTCAAGGTGTCTCCTTGCAGCTGTTGCTCCAAGATTTTTGTTCTCCAACTGTCTTGCTAGTTCTTAGAGTGACACAGGTAGCTATCACTTTTGAATAATCACATGTGGGACACTGTGTTAAGAAGTTCACATTTGATCTTCAGAGTAACCTCATGATGGATAAAGTCAGTTCTGTTTGTAATGAGACAAAGAAAGGTTAGTTTATCAATATTCACCTGCTTGATACATGGCACAGCCAGTATTTGATTTCTACAGTTTTAACAGCTCTCCATTTTTAGTGACTCAGACGGAAGAAAGGGGACAAATGCACTTTCTCTGTATAACCTACAGGATTCTAGCATAGCCTTCACCAGTATTTTAAGTTGATCTGCACCAATAGGTCTTAAAGAGTTTGCCAGGGACTAAGGTAGGATTTTTTTCTTTTGAATAGCGTTTCTAATATGTTGTGTTTACTTCTCTCTCTTTAATTTTCCCAGATTTTAGCTTGGGGCTTAAGGAATATGAAAAACTACCAGATGGCTTCTATCACATCCCCCAGCCTTATTGTGGAGTGTGGAGGGGAAAGAGTAGAATCAGTGGTGATCAAAAACCTTAAGAAGACACCCAACTTTCCAAGTTCTGTTCTCTTCATGAAAGTGGTACAGTATCCAGACTCTGTTATAGTCTATGTGTATTGAGTAGCTAGATTCTATTTAAACTATGAATACATAACTCACACAAATAGAGAATTTATTTATTTCTTTTTAAAAAATTTTTTATTTATGTGTGTGTGTGTGTGTGTGGTCAGCTCAGCCCACCAGGGGGTGGGGCTGGCTGGCATGTGGTGCTGGGGGATTGAACCTCTGTCCCTGTGCTTTGCTAAGCTTGTTCCAAGTAGGTGCTTTAGACCACTGAGCCATCTCACCAGCCCCAGAGAATTTATTTATTTCCAAAATCTAACAAATAGAAAAACTTTGACCAGGGCCAGGGAGATAGCACAACAGTCTAAGTGCGTGACTAGCAATTGCAAAGACCTGGGTTCAATCCCGGGCAGTACGTGCCATACTGGCCCCGCCCCAGGCTCACCAGGTGTGGTGGCACATACCTGTAGTCCCAGTGCTGGAGAGGCTGAAACAGGAGGATCGCTATGAGTCCGAGCTGTTTAGTGAGACGCTGTACCAAACACATTAAAAAAAAAAAAAAAAACTTTGGCTGATACTTGGCTTGTCAGTGACTCCCCCATGCCCAGATTCTCACACTGTAGTGATGGTTTCTTAAAGCTTCAGCCATCTCCAGTGATACAAAGGTATCTCTGGACAATATTTATTTCTCTAGTAAACTTTCCATCACTTTAGCTACTACTAAAGGTCCTTGGTCAGCCTGCTGAGGGAAAAATCTTAATCCCTACTCATGCCCCTACTAAAGCACTTAGGCCAGAGCCCACCAGATAGGAACTGGCTCCCTGGGGAAGGGGCACAGGTGGAGGAAGCTACATAGGGTGGTGACCATGGCCCTAATGCCCATGACTGTGCCCCTGAAATAGTGGCTTCCTTGTTGTACTGAAGTTACCTCCAGTTATTGGAAATGCAAAGCATCAGATAGTGCTCACAGTCCTCCATCACAGAACCTATAACACCTGGAGCACAAAGAAATCAGCCAATCTTTCTATTGTTAAAGCTGTTAAATCCCAAACCTTTAAGGGCCTGAGTTCAATCCCTGGTTGCACAAAAAAAAAGACAAAAAACAGAGGTGCTTTTTGGGGCCGGGGAGATGCCTCAGTAGGATAAGCGCTTGACTGGCAAATGCAAGGATCTGAGTTCAATCCCCGGTTCCGCCAAAAACAAAAAAAAAAAAAAAAAAAAAAAAAAAAAATCCCAAACCTTTACAAAACGAAAAAGAAAGCTTTTCATCTTACTGTCCTATATGAAAGAAATAAAGTAAGGTATTTACTTAAGTTAAAGAGATGGCTTAAAACCTTCCTTTTCCTTTCCCCACCCATCATTTTCCTGTCCCCGGCAGCTGCAACACACCACTCTTGGACTCGAGGACCATATGATTTAACCTCACATTTTACAAATGAGGAAGCATACCCAGAGAGGGAAAAGGATTGTCTAATATCCCGTGGATGCTGGACACCCCCATCTGTGCTGCGGTGGCCCTGTCCTAGTCCAGCCACAGTTAGCCCAGTGCCAGGTGCACTCATGGTCTACATTTGATCTTTAACTCTGCGGGGTGCACATTTTCTCCCTTCTTACACTCACTTAAGAGAAAATAAAGAGGTGACTTAATGTACACAGAGAAATGTGGCTAACTAGTGAGTGGCCAGAGTTTAGATTCAGGTCTCTCCAACTCCAGAGACTGTGTTCTTCCCTATGGTGCTGCAGATGGAGAGCTCCTTGGGTGCTTAGAATCCTGGAATCTCTAACTGGTTCCTCCTGAGCCACTTTAATCATCATCCACTTCCCAGCCCTCTTCTACGTTTCCACTTCTAGAGTGGAACCTAGCTGTGGTCTACAGACCCAAAAAAGCCAACTGAGTAAACTCCAGCTTCCATTTTTGTGCAAAGCCAGAGATACAAACTTCACTAAACTACAAATAGGCTCCCACTCTAACCTGTGATTCTCCAAACAGCCAGTGCTGTCAAGGTCCCCAAATTATAGGAATAGTAAAAAAAAAAAAAAAATATCTCCTGTTTTGGTACTGAAATTCTATGGCAATAAGACTCTTAGCCACAGTTCTTTTTCTTGGAGGTTTCATTTTGTTTTGTCTATTTCTAAATTCTGCTCAGGACTTGGCTAGTAGATTATCAAAGTTCTGGGCTTGTTAGCCCCATGCGGGTCCCCCTCTCAGGAAGCAGAGTGTGCAGAGGAAATATAGGCCCGTGGGAAATAATACTTATTCCACATCACAGTGCCTAAGACTTACAGAGCACTTACTGTGAGTGAGATACTAGCATTCTAGGCCTTTCACCAGTATTCCACAACTCATTATTCTTGATGGCATAACTAGAACATAGATGGCTTAGAAAAGTTCTTTTGTCACGCAGTTTATGGTGACAGACCCAGAATGTGACCTGTAGCAGCCTGGCTGAGATCTAAGGATCACAGCACTGAGCCACTTGCCTAACGTGAATTACTGGACTACTTCTTATGAAGCCCCAAGCAAACAGACTGAGTTGGTCCCTTGGAGCAAGTTATCAGCAATCTTGTTCTCGTGTGGTCTTTTAAAGAGAAATGACCCATCTCTTTGTAATTCCCAGTTCTTGCCTAAGGAGGAGCTGTACATGCCTCCCTTGGTGATCAAGGTCATCGACCACAGGCAGTTTGGGCGGAAGCCTGTTGTTGGCCAGTGCACCATTGAACACCTGGACCGCTTTCGCTGTGACCCTTATGCAGGCAAGGAAGACATTGTGCCACAACTAAAAGGTAAAATGCAAGTCTGTAAATAACATTTTTGGGTTTTTCATGCATGATTAGTCACAAACCATCTAAAGGTAAATATTCATCATCTAGATTCTACAGAGGAGGACCATTCTAGCTGACTTAATGTACGTGGGTTAAGTAACTTTCCTTGGCAAGTACAGCTCGTAGGTGGAGGAGCTGAGGCTGGACCCTTGCTGAGCTGAGAATGGGGGGAGCCACGTTCAAGCAATTTTCTTCTGAAATGTCCTGCTCCTGGATGAACGGATCATTTGAGGAAATGTCAAGTGCTTCATGAACTTTCCTATTTGCCTTTTAAGAAGCAGCAGGAACCACCCCCTCCATGAGCACTAAAAGAAGACAAGATTCTTATTTCAAATTACTTTCTGTGAGCCTTCCTCACTAATGCATGACAACAATGGTGTGATGTAACTTAAGAGATGGTTCATTGTTATCCATACAGGAAAAGCTTAAAAACAATTAATTATGTAAATGATAGAGCAGGCACATAATGCTTTAAATTTCCATAATAAGTAATAGTGAGTGATATAGTATTCTTCTGTCACTGACTTAAGTAGTTTTTGACTTTTAGCTTGCTGTGTGTCTGGCAATGTGTTAGGGATGAGGGTTCAGGCATTTCAGCAGATACCAAGACTCCTAATTTCATAGAATTAGACTTGATGAAAGACCACGGTGCCCTATCCAGCAAGCTTCAAGACTGAAACAGATATCTCTTCTCTGAGCAGCTATGCCATGACCCAGTTCTATTTAAGCTTCCATAAAGTGTGGTCTTGATTTTACAGAGCGTCTGAAACTTTCCTGCTTTGTGGTTCAAAATATCCTACAGAATTCTTCCCTCATGCAGAGAAGGGAAAAACAATCTAGTCATATCTGAGCAAAATACTACATGTGTTTATTAAAAAATATCACATACAAAAACAAAACAATAAGGGTTGGGGAAATAGCTCAGTAGAATAAGTGCTTGCCTGGCAAGCACAGCGTCCTGAGTTCAATCCCCAGTACAGAAAAAACAAAAAAGAAAAAAAAGTACAGCAAACATTGTTGAACTATTACTTTGTTTAGTGAAATTTTGTATCATTTCTAATGCTGGGTTTTTTTTTATTACTATTCTGTATTCTTTTTATATTTGATTTTTTTTCTTTCCTCTGTTTGATGAGGTTAGCTAGGGGCTTATTAATTTTATTTAATCTTTCAAAGAACCAGCTTTTTGCTTTTTTAATTCTTTGAATTATTTTCTTCGTCTCAATTGAATTAATTTCTGCTCTCTCTGTATTCTTTTTAAAAATCACATACAAAGTATTTTGTGCTGCCAGGCATTGTGGCATGCATCTATAATCCCAGCAGCTGGGAGGCTGAGGCAGGAGGGTTGCTGTGAGTTTGAGGCCAACCTGGGCTACATAAGCAAGTTCAAGGCCAACCTGAGTTTCACAGCGAGACTCTGACTCCAAATAATAAAAGGGGGGTTGAACTGAATTATTATAACTACAGGAATTATTTGATTTAATATGAAGAAGTGAGAGAAAGCAGGAAGCATGTATTTTAGGCCTAGAGCTACAGTGACTTATCCAGCTCTTGTTCTCACAGTGTATGGAGAAAGGAGATACCAGCCCTAGATTTATGTACGTCTCCCCAGATATTTCTGTTTTACTTGAAATGGAGAGAAATCACTTTACCTACTGTATTCACGAGAGAGTTTCTAGTCCAAACACAAGAAATCATTAGGAAGCTATAAATTCTGGCCTCAAAATTCCTTGTGTGGACTTGTCTGCCTCAGTTGGTCAGGAGTGGGCCAGGCCCAAGGCGGAGGCTTCCTGGTTAGTGATGCTGTGTTATTAGGGTGGAGAATAGGAACGATTTTCAGAAGACCCTGGAATACTTTCTTAAAACCAGTGGTATGGTAAATGTTGAAGAAGGAATCTTGTTGACCGTACTGGTAACACAGAATGCCACCCCTTGTGACAGCTTTATTTACAGAAGGACAGTTAAGGAAACAGAACAGAAATGGAGACTAACAGTATACTGAGGAACTTGCATGCAGTTGTGCTTCTGCGTCCCTGCCGATCTGGCTCTCTTGTTCTGTACTACTGCAGTTCTCTAGTGAGCTTATCTAGGAAGTATAGCAACACTTTATAGGTCTGCTTATAGAATATAAAACTACCTGGGATAGCCACTGGTATATCATAGATTCCCAATAGATATCAATCTCCTCTGTGTCTTTCATACCCCCCAACACCTCTCTGACATTAACTGAGCATCTGCTGTCCTCAGGCATGATTAAGACACAAACTTTGGGGCCGAGCCAACATATACTGCTTATTTATTTTCATTTACTCCTGTTTAAAATGAAGTAAATGACTTGCTTTCTCTTAGCTTTAGTTTATTGTCAAATCTTTAAAATGGAGATAATAGCACATATTTTCAATGACTATTGAGAGAATAAATGAGATCATGTAAGTAAAGTGTAAGCCCAGGGTCTGACACTTGTAGGTAATTAAAAGAGTGTGTCATCTTCCCTCATGGTATCTTATATGCATGCAAAAAAGGTGTCAGTTGCCCAGATGAGTTAAACGCAAAGTTCTTTTGGCTTAGCACAGTTTATTGTGCCTGGGTCCCAGCCTTCTGCTGCATATCTGACTGCCTATGCTTTCTCATTAAAAGGGAGTTGTACCTGTCATCCCACCCCCCAGCCAGCTAGAGCCTTTGGCATTTCCTTAGCTGACCCCAACACGATGAGCTCAGGAAGGGCTTTTTCTGGGCCTCTGCTCTAGCTCCCAAATCATGAGTCAGATGTAGCTGGGAAGTTGTTCATAAGCTAGGGTTTGTGCCTTCACCTTCTCCATACACCAGGAGAGCAAGAGGTGGCTAAGTCGGCTCCAGCCCCGAAATACACAGCCATCCACTCTGCTTTCTGCCACTTCTTTTTCCTCCCCTTCCCCCATCTTCCATTCACTTCCTACCTCCTCTCCTCTTTATTTCTTTATATTCTTTTTCCTAAGAACACATCTTAGAAAAGGAAGTTCCTTTATTTGTAGGTTTCTCAGCTTCATCCTCACTCCTGCATCATACAAAGCCATGTATTACGCAATTCACTTTTAATACGTCCTATGTATAGGTATTATACCAATTGTCCAAAACAAAAGAAACATGGCCAAGTAGTCCCCTGAAAAATGTCTAAAGCCATATATTATTATTTTGAGCAAAGCAATAAATGATTCAGTTATTTTCTACATTCAGGGGTGTTGTCCAGTCATAAAATTTACTATCCACTCTGTAGCTGCCTAACTTCAATTTGGAGTAGAATGTTCCCCATTTATTTTCCTGAGTAGCTTAGATTATGAAATTCTTTGCCTTCCAGCCTCCCTCATGTCTGCATCTCCCTCCCGGGATGTTGTTATTGAAATCGAAGACACTAAGCCATTACTGGCTTCTAAGGTAAGCTTCAGAAATGATCGCTGGATACCATCAGTTTTATCTTCCAGATGTCTAAGCATTTGGTAAATTCAGTCAAATGGCATCTCAATGCTGTTAAAATGATAGATATCAAACTACATTATTGAAGACTGATAGAAGAATCTAGATCTTGCACTCATTCAGAGGTATGATGACCTGTATATTCTAGAGTCCCTCAGCCCTACTAACCAGTCATCTACAGTACTGAGTCTTATCCATACCCAATGCTTCTTCCTGGACACAAGAGTCAGAGAGACCCAGCCATCAGTGTATTTTCACACACATCAGTGTACATACATAAGGGATTCCAATATACGTACACAGCCACTGGTGTGAACAGTCTACATGGTATTATTTGTTGGGAAGAGAAGTCTCAAGAGTACTTGACAACACTGAAACTTCAGAACAGGGGTGCAGAGCCATGCTGGGGCTTTTTCCCCTACACAAAGCAGAAATGTCATTATTCCTAATGATGCTATTTGTCATTTCATGGGACATCCCAGCATTTTATATTTGCCGTGGCTTTGAAGTGAAGAAGAAGGTGGAAATACTCAGGACCATATTTGAAAACCATTCAAGTCACTTTTACGAGAAGGAAAGGGGAATGGTGTGGTGGAGGAGGGAGGGTCTCAATGCAGAAAAGTGAGAACAACTATCTCCCCGTTTCCTTTGACACTTACGGTACACTTTCACAGCATGTTTCCATGTGCAAACTGGCCAGCAAATGCACACGATTGCACTTTAATATGTTAGGTCCCGAAACAGGGCCATACAGAAAATCTATTTCCTTCCCACTGCATTGAACTCACTAACAATCGGACCATGTCCAATGTAGGCTTTACAGCCAACACTGTGCGGCAATATATTCGAGTCTATTATCTGGAAATTCTACATGATCACAAGTGAAAATATCAAATTCTCCATCTCATACGGTAAAATGACTTTTTGCCATTTTGTAAACAACCCCAGTTAGTCTCAGTAAGACAGCAATCTTGGGGGAAGATAAGTATTGTGTACTGAAGATTCTTTATGTAGGTCTTTCACTGCTCAAGAAAAAATTGTGTCTGATCCTGCTCAATAATTTCCCTCCAGCTTTACCATCTGCTATTGTCAATCAATTCTTATTACATGCCTTCTGTGTGCTCAATAACACTGAGTTCTCAACAGCCCTGGTGAATAAGGAGAAAACCAAGCCAATAATCTGTGCCAGTATTTTCATTCATTTCTTAAGAGCAATTAACAGATGACAAGGCTACTGTGAAACACCTTATTTAAAAAATCAGGTTGCATCATAAACTTTAACCTTGAAGTCTGGCAGATTTGGGGATGATAGTAATGTCAGTTATTCCCACTGTTCTAGTAAATGATTTAAATTATCTTGTTCTCACGTCTAATCGAAGTACAGCATGTTAATAAGAAGCCTGATTAGAATCATTTATAAAACTCTGAGTCCCCCTGCTCATCACAGTGAGCATAGCTCAACTCTGCAAAATCAAATGAGGAATGTTAAACTTTGAAAAAACCAATGACAAGCTTGCTGATCTCCTATATTACATATACGGTATATGTAATGTGCACACATTACCACTAACCCAATGCAAGCTCCTTTTCTGGGTCAGCTGAGGGGATAGGTCAGAACTACCTAAGCTGTTGCTGGGAGCTGGAGGCTGTGTCCCTAAGTGACAACATGCTCAGAAACTTATGGCAACACCATGTGGTATACATGGGCTCTTAACAGATGGGCTCAGCACTACCACGATAAAAAGAAAAAGAAATAAGTATCTGGGACAATTCAATCAAGTGCTAGCCAGAGAACACAGGCATTCTTACATGGCCTTCTCAACAACTACCTTCCAATTCCAGTGCTTAAGCAGCATGTCAACAGCACTCAGCAAAATGGCTTCTCCAAGGACAGTGCATGTATGTATGATAAGCAAATGCATGAAGCTGACTGGGACTGGGGGACTGTGGTCTACAGTGTTAAATGAATTCTTTTTTGGGATCCTTTCTACTAATAGATTTTGGAGTGAAAGGTGATTTTTAAACAAATAGATTGTTTTGAACTTAAGAGAAGAATCTTCTGCTCCATTTAACAATCTGACTCTAAAAAAGCACATCACATCAATTGCTTTGGCTTCTTTCCTCAGAAAATAATGAACAAGTGGGCACAAATGAATTCTCCCATACTAACCCTAAATTTCAAAATCAGCAACTTGTTTTAATAGTGCTTTTAAAAGTATGAAGTGTTCTTTTCTTGGAAGCAGTTTTATTCTAGCTGAAAATAGATGTGAACAAACAGACTAAGTTTTGTATCTAAATTCAGAAACCACTGAGAATGTGAAAGTACTTTTGATTTAAAAAAAAATTTCCTCTCTCCAAAATCTCAATTCAGCTGTGATGATTTAGCCTTTAATCCTTCTTTGCAATGAATGCAATAGAAAGAATTGATACATCTATCTGTCCCTGCCTCTGTTAGCAATTCTCTTGTGCTGAACAAAAGCAAGGAGGCCCTCTCAGGCAGCAGCTGTGTGAAGTTTCCTTAATGAGATGTTCTGTCCTCACCATAGAAGTGAACTTGAACATAGAGTTTCAAAAAGGGAGACCGAGAATTTCTTCAAATTGCTCCAAGGGCGAGCTTTGCTAATGTCCCAGCAGGTACCAAGGGAAAATTCAAGCCCTAACATCCTAGTTGTCGCTTCTCTCACCTCCTGGTGATGCCTTGAAATGGGACAAATTCACTAAGGAAAAGTTTAGATAGGAGGATTTGGCCAAAGAAAAACTTGATAATTTCATAGTAGAAAAATTTTGGTGAATGAACATTTATTTGGTGCTAAAGCATAGGCATAGGGAAGACTGGGTGCCTATGTGATAAGATCAGATGACAGGAGAAGGTGGGGCCCAGGAATTACAAAGCTGGTGATACAGTTTAAGTGAAAGGCTTTGGGAAGGAAGATGAGCAGCTCCACGTATGCCCTCCTGAGCACCATGAGTTAGCAACCGTGAGGTTTTCTAACCCACTGAGGACATGCCATATGACTGACTGCCTCTAAGCCTTTCACTTGAGTTCTGTGGGTAACTCTTTTACATATGCTCAGAGAATAAATGAGGTGTATCCAATGATGAGATCATCTTGACTAAAATAAATTAATCCATGAAAATATTGACAATATGAAATATGTATGAAAACAATTTCTCCTTTTTTTTTTTTTTAAATGTTCATGGTGTCTTAACCTTATATCTGTGTGACCTGCTATGGGCTTTGTCCTCTTCCTGATCACATGTGTGCACATGCAGCTGACAGAAAAGGTAAGTATTATACTACTATGTTTAAGAATTACATAATTTTCTTTCTTTCTGTTTGTACTGGGAATCAAACCTAGGACCTTATGCTTTCCAGGCTAGTGCTTGCTGCTGAGCTACATTCCACCTCATATATTTCTTACCTATAAGTGATCTATAATAAATGCTTTTCTAGATCTAGGGGAGGGGTGCTGATCCACCAAAGGGAAGAAACCTTTTGTAACTGGGTATAACTCACATATAAGGATTTGTGCATGATAGCATATCTGTGCACATACACATATGTAAGCACACTCTTACTTAATGCATAAGTGAGTATGTGCATACATGTGAATAAGGAGTAATCCTTTTATGTTTCTCGTTTCTTGCTCCAAGATTGAATAATTGAGAGCTAAATTATAGGTAATACTTGTACTTTTGGCAATACCACTATTTCCAAGGCAGATTAAAATATTTGAGTGCTCACCAGATCAGATGAAGATTTATCCTGATTAGAAACCTGAAAGGGAAGGTTTCTGTAACTTGAAAATGTTCTGTAAGTGGCTTTATATTGTGCCTTCAACCTGTCCCAGAATTTCCTATGTAAACTAGAGGTACTCAACCCTGACTCTACATTGTAATCACCTGAGGAACCTAGGAGACTACGTTGGATGTCTAGGTCCCAGCCTGGACTGATTGGGTCAGAAACGGAAAAGAGAGTTTGGAAGCCATTGGTCCAGTGAAAGCAAACCTATGGCCTAAACACCACAGAGAGCTATTTGCATCATTGAAAGTTCTACAAGGATTGCCATCATTGGCTAGATGAAGCATCACACCTCCCTACACTTGTTTTGCATTTCAACTTTTCCCATGTTCTTTTTCTTAATGTTCTTATTTGGATTTCCAAGTTAACTCTAGGGCCAGCCAAACAGCTCATCAGATTAAAGCACCTTAGGGCTGGAGAGATGGCTCAGTGGTCTAAAGCACCTACTTGGAACAAGCTTGGCAAAACACAGGGACCACGGTTCGATCCCCCAGCACCACATGCTAGCCAGTCCCGCCCCCTGGTGGGCTGAGCTGGCCACACACACACACACACACACACACACACACAACACACAATAAATAAATGTTAAAAAAAAAAAAGATTAAAGCACCTGCTTAGGCAGACACAGCTGACAGGATTTGAGGCCCTGAGGTGGCGATTGAGACTGGGCATGGTGGCACATGCCTGTAATCCCAGCTCTTTGGGAGGCTGAACACAGGTGGATCGCTACAAGCCCAATCTACATAGTGAGATGCTGTAGACCCTTACTAAAAAAATACAAAAAAAACCCCATTAAGTCTAGATTGAGGTAGGTTCTATTATATTAACTCCAGATAATAGGCAGATGGAGATGAAAGAAATTTATGCTCAGAGATGTTGAACAATTTGCCCAAACCAGTGTGCTTTTTAATATAAGTACAGCTTATTACATAAAGATAAAATTTGAATTAAAACTAGTTTTTTAACTCTTAGCTTAGTGAGTTTTATATTATAAGATATTGTTGGCTAAAAGGGCTAAGGAAATAAGATAGCAGAAAAAACATCGGAGGTTTTATTTTAATTAACTTGTATATGTAATTTTTATGTTTTTAAAATCCTGTTGATAGTTACATTCAACTTAGGATAAAAAAGTGAAAGCCATAAAAATTAATAAACTGTGTATACAGTGTAAGAGAATCTTCTAGTGTAATTATGGACCTTAAAGTCCAACACATGTCATTGGCTGGGGATGGTCATTTCTCCATCAGCTCCTGAGCAGAAAAACTGTGAATGTTTAGTCCATGATGCGGATAAACAAAGTAGAAGTTTTGCTGTGTAAACTGGAAATCCAGGCCAACAGTAAAAATTGTTTTCATTTTGACATGTCTATAGGAGGAAGAAGTTGTTGACTGGTGGAGTAAATTCTATGCTTCATCAGGAGAACATGAAAAATGTGGACAATACATCCAGAAAGGCTATTCCAAACTCAAGGTACCTGGACCTATGCTGCTGGGGTTGGGGAAATCAACCTGTATCAAACTGGCTCCAGGCTGAGCTAACAAAATCAAAACACCTCCATGATAGGTACAGTTGGGGAGCAGTCTGGTGTACTTTCAGCCTCCTGGAAGCCTCTTACAACAGCTTGGCTTTGCCAAGATTCCAGGGTTTAAGCACAGCGGTTGAGTTATGGTTGTACGACTGCTATTGTCGGGCTTGGAAGCTTCTGGCAGAGGGCTTGCCAACACTGATTAAGCCAACATTAGGGAAACCCTGGAGTTACGATGTTCTTTGCAGAACATCAGATATCAATATGCTTCCTTCTGTGGGCTGAAAGGGATTGTTTTTGCTAGCTGGAAATTTGTCTTCATAACTTGTATGCTGTGTAAAATCTCAACCACGGGGGCCAGAGAGATAGCTCAGTGGTCTAAAGTGCCTGCTCAGGCAAGCTTAGGCAAGCACAGGGACGGACCGCAGTTCGATCCTCTGTACCACATGCCAAGCCAGACCAGCCCCCAGGGCAGGCTGAGCCAGCCACAAATAAACATTTTTTAAAATAAAAATTGAAAAAATCTTACCCACGGGCATATGTGTCCAGCAATATGACCAGTTCTTCATCTAAGCAGGTATGGTTCTCTCATCATTCTGTTAACGTTCTGAGGTTTTGTTGTTGTTGTTTTTTCCTTTGGCAGAACCGGGGATTGAACTCAGGCCCTTGCGCTTGCCAGGGAAGCACTTATTCCACTGAACCATCTCCCTGGCCCCCTGTTCTGAGTTTTCTAATTCCTCACTTTCAGTAGCTCATGTGCTGAAGGAGAAGCAAATAGTAAGGTAGACAAAGCAACATACAGGAGAAAACTTTTCAATTAAAAAAATAATCATTCAAATAATGTCCTCTTTAAAAGCAGAAAAATCTGCATCTTTGTATATTATTATCGTACTACCTTATTGTAACTTAAGAAACACCAGTATTCAGGGGCCGGGGAGATGGCCTGGCAAGCGCAAGAGCCTGAATTCAATCCCCAGTTCTGCAAAAAAAAAATAATAAGAAGAAGAAGAAAGAAACACCAGTATTCAAAGAATCACTAATTTAGAAAAAACTGAACTAGGCTAGGGGCTCCTTCTCACACTCCATCCTCTCCCTTCTTCTCTCCATCTGTTCCTGTCCTTTCCCTTCTCCCTTCCCTTCTCTTCACTTCTTTTCCTTTCTCCCTTCCCTTTTCTTCACTTCTTTTCATCCCTCTTTGCTCATTTTTCCTTCCCTCCTCTTCTAGTTTTTTACGGAGGTTTTCTAAGTACCATAAAATAAGTTTTCATCATTGTACCCACCTACATAAACCACAACCCAAACAAGACAAAGAACATTTCTTCCACCAGAGAAAGTTCCTCTCTGTGCCCCTTTTCTTCCAATTCCCCATAGCCCTCACCCTTCCCAGAGGAAACTGATCTAATTGTCTTTTCTTTAACTACTGGGGACTGAATCCAGAAAATGCTGAACTACATCCCAGGCTTCATTCATTCATTCATTCATTCATTCATTCATTCATTATTTATTTATTTATTTGTATTTATTTATATTTTGAGACAAAGTCTCTCCAAATTTCCCAGGCTGCCTTGAATTTCCATCCTGCCTCAGCTGGGATTACAGTTGTACACCTCCCTGCCGGGCCTGATTTCTAACAGATTGTTCCTGCCTGTTTGAGCTTTTTTTCCTCTGGATCAGTGTGCTCATACAGTAGTCTGCATGGGTTTGGCTTCTTTCACCCCATGTTGTGTTTTTGAAACTCATCATGTTGTGTGTCAGTGGTTTTCTCGTTTCATGACAGTGGTCCCTCGCTCATCCAGACAACCCCGCGATAAGTGAAAATCCGCAAAATAGTGATGTTATATTTATCTTAGTATTTACATTTATTTTAAGACTTTGGGCTGGGGAGATGGCTCAGTAGAATAAGC
>NW_004524622.1:7928417-7949039 GCF_000260255.1 Octodon degus
GTAATTTTAACAACCCTATACTGTACAACTACTGCAAAATCCTGCGATATAGCAAAAAGTCCATGATTAGTACTTTAGATGAATATGTTTTGAAAACCAGAGAAACAGTGAATCCACAAAAGTCGAACCACAAAATAGTGAGGGACTACTGTGTTAGGTAATAGTTCCTTCTGTGAGTATGCCACAATTTATTTATCTGTTCTCCTTAGTAATAAAGGTGTTTTGGATAATCTTGTACCACAAGGACATATTTTAGTTTATCTTTAGTAAGTACCTAGGAATGCAATTTCTGGGTAGTAGGATAGGTGAATACTTAGCTCCATAAGACATGGCCAAGCTTTTCCCAGTAGCATCCAGCAGTCCCACCAGCACTGACGTTCCGGTTGCTCCATCTTCACCCTCATGCCCCTTTTGTAGTGTCAGTCCTTTAGGTTTTGAACTCTACCTGCATTTTAATAAGAAATTAAAACTTGTTGATGGTTTCTAGATATATGATTGTGAGCTGGAGGATGTTGCTGACTTTGAAGGTCTGACAGACTTCTCAGATACCTTCAAATTGTACCGAGGAAAATCAGAGGACAATGAAGATCCATCCGTGGTAGGAGAATTTAAGGTTAGTAAAGCATGCGCATTCAACCTGCTTAAAATCCACTTTTATTTCCTTTATGGGCCTGGGATAAAGGACAACTCACCCCTAGCAGAGCCGTGCCCTCCAAACATTGAAATAAATAGAAGCTGCTGGGCTGGGGAGATGGCTTGGCGGTCTAAGTGCCTGCCTGGCAAACACAAGGTCCCAAGTACTGCATGTTGTGTGGGCCCCAGAATTCCAGGCACCTCCAAACCAAGCATGGTGGTACACGCCTGTAATCCCAGCACTGGGGAGGCTGAAACAAGAGGGTCACTACGAATCTGAACTGTGTAGTGAGACCCTGTATCAATGAATAAAGTTTAAAAAAGAAAAGAAATAAAAGTTACTAATAAGGACAAGGGCATCAAGGAGCCAGATCACGCAAAGTGATTCTCAGCATCTCTTTTCCCCTACTCAGGGCACCCAGGCTTGAATCCTATATATCTAAACCCTTTGAGTTCCTTCTCCATGTCCCATTGTCCCCTAGGCTTTCAGCAAGAACATTTTGACAACTATCATCCTTGGCCTCTGTGTCCTCCCAGCCAGTCTATCCCCCATGTAAACAAATCTGATCCTGAGTCTTGATGGCTTAGAGAAATTGCTTGTGTTTCCACAGGATCAAGTCTCAACTCCTTCCAAAAGCAGAACTTGACTTTCACAAGTAGTGTGTACCCCTGCCACCCCCTTCACACGCCCCACCCTCCTGCCCAGGAGAACCTCTCCCAAGCCCCAAACACACCTTGTCCTCTTGCAGCTCCGGGCCTTGGGACAGCCTCTTCTCTCTTCCCTCTTCAGGTCTGACCAAGTCCTGCTTGTGCTGTAGGTGCCAGCTCAAATGTCAAGCTGTTTGTCAAGAGTTCTCTGTTTGCTACAGGCAGTGTGACTCACTCCTGCTCAGGGCTCCCAAAGGTCTGGGTTCATAGCACCGTAAAAGTACCTTTCACTTTGCCTTAGTGTTTATAGGTGCCGCTCCCTCCACCGCACTTGGCAAAGCCAGGGCAGATGTTCTGCTTCTTCCTAATCTTTACCAATTGCCGGCATGGTTGATGGATCAGGGAATCGTGTCCTATGTAGCATCTCAAATCTTTCTCATTGCGGCAGTTAAAGAAAGTATGAGAGTCTGGCGAAGATAATATCTCTGTGCCATACTGAATTCCTTTAGTCTGGGCTCCCAGGCACATAGTAGGTGTTTCCCTCATGATGCTTCCTTGAATGAAGTGGTCAGAACGAAGGCCCACGTGTTCTGACTCCAACTGCAGTGCTTTCCCTGTATAGGACTGGTTTCAAGGTATAAAACTATGACCGTGTCATAAGCCATATTGTCTCTCCAGTGACGGCTGGTGCATCACTAAAAGGACATGTCTCACATCCCTGCCAGATGCACAGCCTTTTTTGAACTCCCTGAGGGGCTGACGATCAAGGACTACTGTCCTATGTCAGGAGGCCCACGGCCTACGGGAGACTATGGATAACAGCCCATTTCAAGGTGAGGTCAGTGCTTCAAAGGGGTACTTACAGGGTTGGAGGCAGGAGACGCAACCATCCCCAGTATGGCCACAGAGCTGTCCTGGAAGAGGTGGTACCTTTCAGCTGCAGGCTGAATGAGACTTCCCAGGAGTAGAATGGGGTGTAGTAGATGAGCTTGGAGCAGGGAAACCACCTTTGGTCACTCATTGGGTTTATTCTGTTCTCCAAAGTATGTGCAGGACGTAACTTCTTCTGGCCACCACCTCCCTACACACTGACCAAGTCACCTCCCACTCCTGCCCAGCTGTTGCCCAACTGCGTAGTCTTCCCTGCCTTTCCTTTCCCCTTATGATCTCTCAGGTAGTTACTTTATGACCATTTCACTTTATTGCAAACTTTCGAAGGTAAATATAGTTGTTTCTTTCCCAAAAGGCAGCCCTCCATGGCCCAAGCCTATGAGCTCATGACTGTCCCAGGCCCTGGGTAAGGAAGGTCCCGCCCTGCCCAGGCCCCTGTGAGTCATCTTGTGTGTCTCTTCTTAGGGTTCTTTTCGAATCTACCCCCTGTCGGATGACCCCAGCATGCCGGCCCCTCCCAGGCAGTTTCGGGAACTACCTGACAGCGTCCCACAGGAATGCACGGTTAGGATTTACATTGTTCGAGGCTTAGAGCTCCAGCCTCAGGACAACAATGGCCTGGTAAGAGTTTGGGTGTGGGGCCTTCTCCTGTAGCAGGATAATTACAGTCATCAGCCACAATAATTGTCACGTTCTTTCTTTCTGGGCGTCTGTTATCTCACTGGGGAAAAGATACTCTATCAAAACAATGTATTTAGGAGGACAGTCCCCATGGGGATTTACCTAAGAGCTTGCAGGAGCTTAAAGCCTCTAGTTCATCCTTCTCATTTTACAGATGTGACCCGGACTCAATTTGCTCCAGTCACAGGGCCAGCGTGAGCACGGCCAGGGCTGCCTCTTCTCCCACACAGCTGCTCTGAAGGCAACCTGGCTGCCTGCCACCCGCAGGAAAAGGCCACTCAGAGCCCATATTAGGTGCCTGGGTGCAACAGAGCTGCCTTTCCATCAGCTGGGAGTGGGTGTGGAGACGAGCACTGTCCCCGAGGTTTGCTGACCGTCCCCTGTGATGACATAACTCTTCATCTTGTCTGTCTTTCTCTCACAGTGTGACCCTTACATAAAAATAACACTGGGCAAAAAAGTCATTGAAGATCGAGACCACTACATTCCCAACACTCTCAACCCAGTTTTTGGCAGGTAAACATTTTAAAACATCTTTCATTCATTTTTTTTCATGGAATACGTACTAAGGGTGTGATATGTGACCAGCCTTGTTTTAGGACCTGAAATTAACCATGAATTGCACAGATGTTCTATTTACCTAATAAATAAGTAAATGCACAAGTAAAAGAATTCACAGCAGCAGAAGGTGCTATGCAGGGCCTGGGAGATGGCTCAGTAGAATAAGCGCTTGCCTGGCAAGCGCAAGGGCCTGAGTTCAGTCCCCAGTTCCACTAAAAATAAAAAAAGAAAGTGCTATGCGGAAAATAAGCCATGAGGTGGGCTCCTCTGAGGAGAGAGTGGCTCTGGGACCTTGGTGGGAGAGGGATGCTGGGCAGGCAGGGACCCATAGGCTCACGGACAGGTGAAGGACTTAGCTGGAGTGACATGCTGTTTGTACTTCCAGAGTCCAATTTGCATTCTGCTTTCTGGGACACTTTAGCTCTATCATTTTGATCCATAAATGTATTATTGACTCTGCTATTCAAACCTAGTAGGGTACAGAAACTTACAAGATCATATGTCTTGCTCCAGTTGTCTTCTATTCCCAAAGTTTCTTGAAATAGCACCCCTTTCTTCATGGCTACAGTCTGGGACTTATTTCTGGGCTACATTTGTCCATTTGTGGCTGCAGGTGGTGGTGCACATGTGTAATCCCATCCCAATGCTCAGGAGGCTGAGGCAGGAGGATCTTGTGAGTTCGAGGCCAACCTGAACTACAGAGTATGACCTTATCTCAGAAAAAAAAAAAAAAAAAAAAAAAAAGAGCCATCTCAAGTGATCAAATCTGAGTGATCCCTAAGGAGCAGCATTTTCCACCTGTAAACCACTTCCACATTTAATAATAGCTGCTTTGTGCTGAGTCCTTACTACATGCAAGGACTATGCTAAGTGATTCATATAAAACATTTTGGGCTGGGGAGATAGCTCAGTAGAATAAGTGCTTGGCCGGCAAGCACAAGGACCTGATTGTGGCAAGCACAATCCCCGGTTCCACCAAAAAAAAAAAAAAAAATCTCAAACCCCCCCACAATTCTGAGGTGACCTTATTATCTCTGCTTTATAACAAAGAAAACTGCAGCTTGGAGCACTTCGGTGCCTCTTACCCCTGACAAGAGGCAGAGGCAGGACTGGACTAGCCGTCAGATCCCAGGGTCTGTGTGGCTCTCACGCCACACGCTGCTGCTGCTGCTGCTGCTGCTGCTGCGCTCCAGTGTTCTTCCCCATCAAACTCATTAGCAGGACAGGGCAGAGCTGAGCAGCCCAGCCTCGCAGGAGGGGACACAGCTGCAAGAGCTCTGCCCGTGAGCTAGTAAGCGACAGAGCGCAGGGGTAGGTGGGAGCTCCTGACTCCATACCGTCGCTTTCCCCACACCTTGGTAGTACCCCGTAGTCATGGCAAAGCCATTGTCTGTAGAAAACTGTTCTTTGTATAAAGCGTTTGTGAAAATTGTGTTATTTTCTAGAATCTTGCTGAGTGGGAGAACACCGTTCTCGATGGTCATGTGGGCTATATTTCTTGGTTCATGATCTTATGTATTCAGCTGGTCTCTTTCTACTCCCACTTCTGTATTTTCAAGCACACACACACACACACACACAGGTACGCCTCTGTGTTACAGAGTCTGGCAGGACCAAATGCACTGTTCTTTCATCCTAAAAGACATATATGTAAGGTCACACTCAGCCCCCAGGCATAGACACACGTATGCACAAGCACACACACACACACACGCACGCATGCACACACGCACACCTCTGTGTTGCACACCCCAAGGCTGTGTGCTGGAGCCAGGAAGTGGAAGTAATCCTCTGGCAGGGCAATGTGATCGTTTTCCTTTTCTTCAGCTGATCCAGCCCCAAGGTCTAGACAGGAAAAGGCATGCAGGGAAGGAAGGAGGGCTCTGTGTGAGGGCGACAAGCAAGCAGAAAGAAAGTCAGCTTTGAAGGCGAAAGGCAACGCAGGCTAAATCACGGGTCTCAGAGGAGCCAAGTGCAGGCTAATTAAGCTCAGGAAAAGTCTTGCTTGGAACCACTCTGGCCGAAAGTGGTGCTGTCGGAACCACGTGGCCAATGGCTGTGCAGCAGGTATGCAAACTTCTCCCCACTTTGCAGGGTGGAGACAAGGAGACATAGCTCTCTAGCCCCTTGAATGGCTCCAGATCATGGTCTCTGTCTTAGGAGGTAGCTGCCTCCTCAGCAGAGACTCTTGGGGACTCTGGGACAGGGATTCAAGCACAGGCAATCTTTCTTGTGTGTTTGGCCATCATTCAGGCCATATTCTTGTCACATCTTGACATTCTCAGACTGCATTCATAGTGTCTTCCGTAAGATATTAATTGAAATTTGATTAGTCAAACCAAGACATCCATATTAAAAAAGACAATCTTCAGGACTTCTTAAGGCCTTTAGTTTTCTCAGAACACCAGAAGGAGTGGTTCTCAACCTTACTTGACAACAGATGTCTTTTTCTCAAAGGATACATATTACCTATTCCTTGGAATCCAGGATTATAAATGTGATGTTTTAGGCATGTGTGGGTTCAGTGCTTTATTTGGGGTCATAATTCAAGAGCTTTTTCTCATGTGCTTATCTGTCTTCATCTACCTCAAGGTGGCTCCTGCAGTTTAGAAAAGTCCCTGATGCTTATCCTGTGACAAGCCCCTTTGACACACTTTTCTGCTCTAGCGGATTAACGTGCCCAGCCTTTTCTAGTGTGTGAATTGACAAGGATCAATTCACACACTAGAATACAATGAGGCAGGGAGGTGGAACAGAGGGAGAGGGGGTCTTTTAATTTTCTCTGCTACACAACTTATCAAACACCTATTTTGAAGTCAGGACTTCTGTGGACTGTGCATATACGGAGCAAAATCCTGTCCACATGGAGCCTAGGTGAATACTTTAGCACCACTAGGGCACATTGTCCACTTGCCACACAAAGAACTTTTAGTTATTTTTCTTCACGTAATGCTGGTTCTACAGAAAAGTCTTAAAGAACTGAAGCTCATGCACCCCACACTCTATTCGTGAATTCCACTCATGTCCCTCTCTTGTGCTCTTGTGGGTTGGGTCAAAGATGTTCCATGCAGTATGGGTCTTAGCTGGACTTCTCCAGAGGGAGTTAGCATTTGACAACACAGATAAAGCGCTGTAAATCAGCATTCTTGGGCTTCAGTAATCTCCCTATGGGAGAGGATGCTCAAGTGCTTTGGTTAGTAGGCATGTGAAAATGATAAAGTTAATAATATTTTAATACCTTCTTGTTTACTTTATTACTAGGTTTTAATCAATGCACTTATGCCAAAATCTAGACACTTCTTTACTTGACTCTTATAACCATGCAGATGGCATGTAAACCATGCTATATTGCATGCAAACCATGCTATATGTGAAAAAGCTGAGTACAGAGAGGTTAAGTAAGTGACCTAGTCTCATAGGTAGTAAGCTGTGGAGCTAGAATTTGAATATAGGTATCTTTCTTCCCAACGAAGCATTTACTTTTATTGGAGGAGTAGGTGTTTGTTTTGTACCACGAATCAAACTCATGACCTCATGCTTACCAGGCAGGCACTTATGCCACTGAGCTAAAGCCCTGGCACTCTTACTATTTTATGAATATCATTTTCTGTTTTCCAAATTTCCTTGCCCATCCTGGTTGTCCTAATCTGTTGTGGTCCTCCAATAGCTATGGATATTTGCTGGGTATTCTTTGATGGACCTCTGGTTTTTTGTAAGATGCCAGTATGAGTTGTGCCTTCTCTAACCCTACATTTCTTCATTTAGAATGTATGAACTGAGCTGCTATCTACCTCAGGAAAAGGACCTGAAAATTTCTGTCTATGATTATGATACCTTTACCCGTGATGAAAAAGTAGGAGAAACCATCATTGATCTGGAAAACCGGTTCCTTTCCCGTTTTGGGGCCCACTGTGGCATACCTGAGCAGTACTGTATGTAAGTTGCTTTGGCTAGGAATGGAGGCCCTATGTGCCAGTCAACTGTAACATCTAGGGGGATGCTCTGGCTCTACCTAGTATTTCTCACTATGTCATTGTTCCTTTTCACCAGTTAAGTACCATTTCTAATGACAGGATTCTCTTAAAATTAGGGTCACGGGGGCCAGCCAGATAGCTCAGTAGATTAAAGTCTGCTTAGACAGACACAGGGACCAGGGTTTAATCCCCAGCATACCATGCTGACCCCATGCCCAGGGCATGCTGAAATGTTGATTGAGACTGGGCATGGTGACGTGTGCCTGTAATCCCAGCTCTTGGGAGGCTGAAAATAGGAGGATCACTACGAGTCTGATCTGTGTAGTGAGACACTGTAGACCCTGTACTAAATACATTGGAAGTCCAATGTGCTATCCATTGCGCAACGGAGCCACCTCCTGTACTAAATACATTTTTTAAAAAATTAGGGTCATGGTACTGCCTAATTCATATGATATTCTATGAAAAATGGTGGTGGCTACAGAAATATGGGGTGACATAGGTGACAACACTCCCAAAACCAATGCCTTTTCCTCCTCTTTGAGCTTGCCCAAGGTGTCAGAAGTGGAGGGCTGGTGATGTTGGACAGCAGGTATTCCCTGCCATTTGGAAGCAGGGATTCCCTCCCCTCAGCTGGTCAGTGTGGTGGCTTGTGCCTTTCCCGGCCTGCCTTCCAGGATCTTTCTATAGCAGCTGATGAGTTAGAGCTTCCCATTCTAGTAGATGATTTTGCCTGTTATGGCTACCATGATCTCAGCCTGTTCCACTTTACAGAGGAAGAAAGCTGGAGGCAAGAAATAATAATGATAAATAAAATGATGGATTGGCAGAGCCCAAATTAACATGTAGATTTTAGCCTCCGAAATAGATTTCTAGACATTACACAGAAGCGCTTAAGTGGGGGATGAGGGGAGAGAGAGCAACTAAGAGGAACTGTGGGCCCTGCTATAGCTCTGCAATGCATGATGTTGATCACAGCTCTGGAATAAACACCTGGAGAGATCAGCTGAGACCCACACAGCTGCTCCAAAACGTAGCCAGATTCAAAGGCTTCCCGCCGCCCATCCTCTCTGAAGATGGAAGTAGAATCAGATATGGAGGACAAGACTACAGTTTGGATGAATTTGGTGAGCATGTAGCTGTGAACGTAAGCAAGTACAATTGCCCTTTTGTATTGCTGGATCTGAGGAGGGGGATGGACAGAGCCATACCGTCATTATACCGTATGAAACAGTACACAAAAGCCACATTATAGTGCAGTTGTGCATTTTCTTGTCTGTCTTATGTTTTACTTGCCCTTTATAAGTCATAGCCATTTGAGCTTTGAATACAAAGTTCTAGTAATTAATTCCAGATTATACTTAATTCGTTCAAAACATGTACAGATGGTGGTGTAAGAATTTCCCTTCCAAGTTTACTCCATCATTTTTTCCAAGGCCCCTGGAGAAGCCTAGGGTGGGGGGGAGTGATTTGAGGAGCCTGCTGAGTTCCCATCTGGCTCATGTCCAAGCTTGGGGTCCTAGGGTTGATCTTCCCCAAGCAGTAATGTGTAAAACGACCAATCTATCCTGACATATAAACACCCCACTGTGGCCAAGACTGCTTCACAGAGCACAGATCTACACTATGCTTCTATATGTGGGAGAGGAGGAGGGTACTCAGGGTCCTTGCACGTGAGCAGCTTCCCCCAGAGTGAGTGTCTCAAGTGTTCTAAAATAACCAACCAGGAGCTTTGTGGCCTTTCATGTCCACCTCAGAAGTCTCATAACATCCTTTCTCTGTACTTCAGTGTTTTAGTTTGTCACTAGACGAAAAGGACACAGAGCCCTCCTCCCAAAGAGAGAAGTATTTGAGAACTGTGGGGGGAGCAGTGTTTTACAGTGCCACAATGAAGCTAGATGCTGTAGTAATTAAACTTCCAAATGTTAGTGGCTTTACACATTGAACATTTATTTCTCATTAATTTACAATGGGCATTTTTACAGGTAGGTGGGCCTATTTTCCAAGCAGTACCTCATAGACTCAGGGCCCATCTATTTGTAGCTCTGCTATTCTTCAGCACAGGCATCTAAGCTTGCTGTCCTCCACATCCAGAAGAAAAGCACAGGAGGACCTACAAGTCACAGATTTACAAGCCCAATACCGGGGTGATCTGCACATCACTTCTGCCCTTGTCACAGTCAAGTGGAATTTGATCATATGGCCAATTTTAATGGTAAAGAAGGTGGCTGTGAACCCATGCCACAGATACATGTACAGTCTCTTCTAGTGTGTTCTACTCTGTTTGCTACTAGCAATCCGAAAGTTGGCTGTGAGCATAGGTTAGGCAAGGCCCCTAGTCAAGAACTATTTCTGTCCACTATGCCTTCAAGTCAAAACTTACATATTAACAATGCCTATTTTGGCAAAATTTGAAGCAAAGTGCCACAAGCAGCTCAAGGCAGTCTGGCTACACTGATCTCAAATCCCTGGCCCTGTTTCAATACCATTTTCATTCCAGAAATCAACAAAATCCTGCACCAGCACCTTGGGGCCCCTGAGGAGCGTCTTGCCCTGCACATTCTCCGGACTCAAGGGCTGGTCCCTGAGCACGTGGAGACCAGGACTTTGCATAGTACCTTCCAGCCTAACATTTCTCAGGTGAAAAGAATTTCAGTTTTGAAGAATGTCATCTATATCCCAAATGGCAGCAGCAGTAGCTGACACAGATTTGCTCTGTGTGTGGCATTCGAATACTTTTAGATACAGATGTAGAAATGAAACTCAAATTAGCTTCATTTCAGAGGGAATTTATTGTAAGAGTTATCAGGAAGCTCACTTAAATACCAACAGAGATTTTCTATAACTCAGAACAGAGTTCCCTTCGGCCCCTGTTTCTCCCTACAGGTCTGTTTAATCTAGTCTTTGCTGTGATCTCCTTTCTATGGACAGTTCCTGAGGGTTTGTGTGTGTGTGTGTGTGTGTGTGTGTGTGTGTGTGTGTGTGTGTGTGTGTGATAACGTAGCTCCGTCTACTTCAAAATGCATAGGGATTGTTAGCCCCAATTTTGTCATTGTCTATCAATGAACCACTGAGCTGTAATCAAGAGGGCAGGGTCTGGAATGAGGGCAGAGGTCTTGGCCCTACTTGGGGAACAATTACCATATGAGATTAAGGAGTTAGGGGAGCAGGTCTGCTGTGTGTGGGATACCAGGTCACAAGACAATGGATTAGTAATGGGACAAGTCAGCTCCTGAAACCTGGGAGCCCTTTCTGAAGAAGAAAGCAAAGCACAGGTAATGACAAAAGTACTTTATATGGAAGCTAATTATAATGAACATTTCTAGAGAATGTGGAGAGCAAGGCACTCCTCAGGGGCCCCCTGGTGCAGGATTTTGATGTGGGTTATATAGGTTTAGACTGTGACCAGCAATATCAAGTACCTGCAAAGTGGTCAAAGGGTAACATTTTAAGAACAACAGTAATCTGGACTAGATTTGTAGCTTGATGGTAGAGAAATTGCAAAGAAAAGGAAGAAGGGAGGGAGAAGAGGAGGTAGAGGAAAAGGAGAAGGAAGAAGTAGAATGTTATTTTTCTTTGCTCAACAAAGAGCCTGACAACCTGTCAGGACTTCCTGTCTCCCCTTAGAAATCTCAGTTATACAAGGAATACCAAGAAATCTCTCAGGGGCCAGCCAGATAGCTCAGCAGATTAAAGTGCTGGCGTAGGCAGAAGCAGGGACCGGGGTCCGATTCCCAGTGGTGTGCCACGCTGGCCCCACCCGCAAGACGTGCTGAGTTGGTGATTAAGCCTGGATGTGGTAGCATGGGCCTGTAATCCCAGCTCTTGGGAGGCTGAAAACAGAAGAATCACTACAAATCTGATCTGTGTAGTGAGACCCTATAGACCTTGTATTAAATAAAAATAAAAAAGAAAGAAAGAAATCTCTCAAGCCAGTGAGATAGCTCAGTGAATTAAGGTTCTGCTTTGGCAGTACAGGAACCAAGGTTCAATCCGCTGTCCCTCATGCCCACCAGCCCCACCCCAGGACACACTAAACCAGAGGCTGAGTCCAGGTGTGGTGGTGCACACCTGTAATCCCAGCACTGGGGAGGCTGAAAACAGGAGGATCACTACAAGTCCAAGCTGCATAGTGAGACACTGTAACAAATACATAAATGGATTTTTTCCCCCCCGGAACCAGGGATTGAACTCAGGCCTTTGCACTTGCCAGGCAAACACTTATTCTACTGAGCCATCTCCCCAGCCTCTGGCAATCTTCTTGAAAACCTATTTGGTTTTATCTGAAAACAGAGCCTATAGCACATCAAAAAATAGTTTGGAGGGCTGGGGAGATGGCTCAGTGGAATAAGCGCTTCCCTGGCAAGTGCAAGGACCTGAGTTCAATCCCCGGTTCCACCAAAAAAAAAAAATAGTTTGGAGACTATCAGTTGGTTTTTATGCTTGATGTATTTTGCATAAATACATCAATGTTTCTTCCAGAAAGAACATTCTAGTCAGATTGAGGGGTCCAGTCTGTGGCAAAGAGCTAAATAAGGTCTCAGCAGCACAGCACCAAAAGCGTTAGCTCAGGCCTCCACCCGTCCTTCTCCGAGCCTCCTAGCTGGTGCCGGGCATTTGCCAGGGAGTCCTTAGCTTTTGGGAATGCTAATATTCATGTTCTTGTTTGAGTCCCTCCCTTGAAACAGCAACATTGTATGTTTTTCTTTTACAAAGTTAAATACCATTTATATTACTCTGGTTCTGTATTTGGAGGTAAGTGAAGAATCCCTTGCATGTTACAAAACTGGGACCAATATCCAGCAGGCAATATGATGATTAATAGAGTAACAGAGTTAGAACTGTTGGAAGTGAAGAACCCCATTTCAAGTCATTTAGTAGAGGGTGGGAGGGGAAGGTAGTGGGAAATTCCCCATTTTATTAACCAGGGAAAACTCAGACTATGCTACAAACGAGTGGGCACCGCCATCAGAGCTCCCTAGATGAAGGTGGAAAGTGCATGGCCTAAAGGACATCAAAGATAAAAGGTTAATGTTGTCTTACTCTTACTGCATTTCCTGCCTTCCTTATAAGCTAATAAATTAGCAAGCCGGAAGAAATAGTTATCATTAAGAAATATTGTAAAAGATTACAGTTTCTACTCCCCCCCCCCAATAATATAACTTTAGCCCTCTTTTAATTTTTGGATGATTTAGGGAAAACTTCAAATGTGGGTGGATGTTTTCCCCAAGAGTTTGGGACCACCCGGCCCTCCTTTCAACATCACACCCCGAAAATCCAAGAAGTAAGTAATCTTGACGCACTGCTGCCCTGGACGGGGAGCTTGGTTCAGAAGAAAGTGCTTTCAAAATGTTCTCCTCACAGGTACTACCTGCGTGTGATCATCTGGAATACCAAAGACGTAATCTTGGATGAGAAGAGTATCACTGGAGAGGACATGAGCGACATCTATGTCAAAGGGTGAGGCTCAACGTTGGGGCCCTGCATAAGCCAGGGAATGCAGGCCCCGCCCTTCATTGGTTGTCGTTACTTTAGATGACCACTGTTGAGTTCTTGGTGATTTGAACCTCATCATATCTTGTGAACATAGTCTGCTTGGGTAACTCCAAGAAAACAAAGGTAGGAGCAGAGAGAAAAGAGAAAGATGGGTCAGGGAGACAGCTCAGCTGCATAAACACCTGCCTGGCAAACAAGGTCCTGAACTTGATCCCTGGTACCAGGGAGAGAGAGAGAGGGAGAGAGGGAGGGAGAGGAGAGGAGAGAGAGGAGAGGGAGAGGGAGAGGGAGAGGGAGAGTCCAGAAAGAGAAAGTCACATGGACTTGTTTATGAGCAGGAGTATTTAGTGACTAGAAAAACTGATTAATAAGTCTTCATTTCTCTTTTAACAATATAGGTTTTCTTCAGCTTATTAAGCAGATTTGTTACTTCGGGGACTGTTAGTCACATTATTTTTATTCCTCTTTGATATTTTTGATAACTAATTTTAGAAATACAAGCTTCCAAAACCTATTTTTCTATATCCTTTATTACCAGTCATCAATGTCTATGGAGGAAATATCTGCAGGTTTTGAAGAAAAACAAAACTACTTATCCCACTAACATTAACTGGGTGCCCACTATATCCAGTATATAAAGTGTCATAGTAATGCATTATGCTCCTACTTCCACAATTCAGTTTCAAATAATCCATGTAGATATTAGTTTCTTGCTATGCCTTGATCATAGAGGATAAGTACAATGTTATATTTAGTAATTAGAAAACCAGCACCAGGGGCCGGGGAGATAGCTCAGTAGAATACGCACTTGTCTGGCAAGTGCAAGGTCCTGAGTTCAATCCCCAGTACCCCCCAAAAAAAAAAAAAAAAAAAAAACCTTCCTAGTTTGAAATTCTGGCACTTTCCCTGCTAGTTGGACAAGGTTATAAATTCACTATCCCTGCTCTGTTGAATGGAGGTAATAATCATACCTACTTCCTGGGATAGCCAGAAGATTGAGTTACTCAGGGCATTTAGCATCTAGGAGAATGTCTGGTGGATGGCATACAGTATGTGGGTGTTAGCTAGAATTATTGATATTCCACCTGAATTGAGTTTGGTTCTTTGATTTGTAGGCAATAAGACTTGTTGCTATGTAATATATTTTAAAGTGAGAACAAAGTTTCACTTGTGATTCCAAGGGGCCTTCAATCAAAACTTGGTTAAAGACATAATTATTATTATTTAGGCTCATTGTCAACAAGGAACACTTCATCAAGTTCTTCATTATTCCTTCTCATTTCATGATCTTATTACCTTTCCCCAAGGAAATCTAATCCCAGCTAATCATACATATGCAAATTTATTTGACTACCATAAGCATTTTTTTCAAATCAAGAAAACTAAATGCAAGTAATATTGGATTGAGAAAAGACTTTCTAGTTTAAAAATAAAGTTTACTTTAAAAATAAAGTTCAGGGGCCGGGGAGATGGCTCAGTGCAATAAGTGCTTCCCTAGCAAGTGCAAGGGTCTGAGTTCAATCCCTGGTTCCGCAAAAAAAAAAAAAAAGCTCAACTTATAGTACCATATAAAATTTCAAATGAAAATCCAAATACTAGGGCTGCAGTAGTTCATGGGTAGAGAGAGCCTTTGCCTCGCTTCCTTGAGGTGCTGGTTCAGTGCTCAGTACTATAAGAGACAAACAGACACAGAAAGAATGTAAATGCTATTTTTGAAAAGGTGAATAATGCATAAATGTCGTGTTTAACACTGCACACATTTGAATATTATTACAAAGCTCTACATGCACGTACATAATGCAAATGGAATATTTGCTTGTCTGAAAATTAAATGTGAAAATAGTCACCAGAAAGGAGAGTAAAAGCTGCAGGGGGTGAGCACCTAGGGTAAGATGACTGTGCTATTTTAAAGACAGGTCAGGAGGTAAAGCCACCAAGGTTATAGCCAAGAAAATTAGACTTTCTTCGGTGAGTTACTTGAAAAGTTTGCAGTTAAAAAAATCTTTTGACTAATTTATCTAGTCAGTTAATTGATTAGCAAGAAAGAAAACTATTAGAGTTGATTAATGCTAATGCCACTACATAACAGGACTTAATGTCAGAAAATGACACCGTGATCCTGGAAGGCAGCGGAATAGGCGTGGACCTTGGTGTTAGGCTAACCTAGGGGTAATACTTAATTCACCAGTTACTGGCTATGTGACCTGGTGTAAGTCAAAATGGCCTCTCTAAAACTATACCTGGGACATGGAGCTAGATGGGCAGTTACTGGAAAGGAAAACTAGTGCATGTTAAGTAACTGATTCATAGGTAATAATCAAAAACCTGAGTTAAAGATTTTCCCTTCCCTCTCTGTTCTGTCAAGCCATAATTCTCATTTTGTGACAGTGAACGTGTTCCAGAAGAAACAAATGAGAAATGGAACTCAAATGGCTTCACAGACCAGTCCTGCCTCCTACCTAGAATCTCTGTGGGGTCCAAGCATCCATACTTTTTTATGAGTTGTTACCCTTCTCTCATAAGCCATTGTTTCTTAACGTTTTTTATTTTCTTTTTCTTTTTTACCTTTTTCCCTAATTGTCCTCATCTCTTCCTATGATTAAAAAGAAAATTTGAAATATTGCTGATCAATGTTACTGGAAATTTTAGAAAGTATTATTTCCTCACTTAACTAAAAGATTACTTTTAGTACACACAGAACTAAAAGATTACTTTTGCATGACTCTTAATCCTCCTCCATCAATTAGCCTACAGATCTACCCATTAAATATTACACTATGGCGCATTTGTTGTGTGCCTGTGCTGACCATAGTACGCTAAGTCAGGCATCCATACTCTCAAAAGCTCCCGAGGGACTTTCGTGCGGTCCCGATGTGCAGTGCTGAGAAGCATGCATTACACCATTCTGCCCATCTAAAAGTAAATGTCACTCTCTGGTTCCAAACCAAGAGTCTTCCCTGTAGCAGATGTGACAACTTTCTTCTAGGCATTCATTTATTCGACAGGCATTTATATGGCCCCAACTATGTGTCAGGCACAAGAAGAAATAAAACTGTTTCAACTGTTAAAAAAGTTAAGATGAAAGTTAAAAGTTACTGAAATGAATGCTCAAAGACAGCCATGTGAAAATAACAACTCATGTCTTCCTTGTGAATCTCATTAATAAGATCAGAGTGAATTTAAGAACAATAGAAAAAGGAAGTTGCAAGATTACTTGGTTTGTGCCTCTTTTGTTTGCATAATAAAATATGAGAAAGAAAATGATAAAAATTTCAAGCTAACTTGCATTCATTGAGCCTATCAGCAGTGATGACAGATGCTAATGAGTCATAGTTGTGAAGACTAAAATCATAGCCAGCACACTTGGATGTACCCAAAATAGAAGCTACATTGTTGATGTTTTCCAGAAAATTTCCTCTTAGCCCTATTAACTGAAGTCTAAAGGGTTTCCTGCTTTGGTCTTAGAGGATTATATTCTATTTGGCTCTAGCTTGTACTGGATGCAGTAGAGTGCCTCTCCTTCATAAATCACCCCCTAACTCTGTAGATAACTGGAAAGTGCCCAAGAACTGTGCACTAACTCTCCTCTTCACTTCCCTAATCGCTGCACAATGTTGCAGCTACGTTACTTGTCAGTCAGGTCAAGCAAATCTGTGCGCCTCTGCTTTTCAGCTGGATTCCTGGTAATGAAGAAAACAAACAGAAAACAGATGTCCATTACCGGTCTTTGGATGGTGAAGGGAATTTTAACTGGAGATTTGTCTTCCCATTTGACTACCTCCCTGCTGAACAACTTTGTATCGTCTCTAAAAAAGTGAGCTCCAAACTTTGCCTGTGGGAAGTGGCTGTCACTGGTCTTCTTTAGCTTAGAAACTCAGAGGAGGGCCGAGCTGCGCAGGACCTTGAGGACGCTGAGTCCTGTCCTCTATTGGTACAGATGGGTAGCCTGCGCCCCACAAAGGTGCAGAACTTGCTCACAGTCACAAGACAGTGACAGTGATTTGTATAATTAGGAAGTAAAAGGAATACTCTTTCCCTAACGTATTGTCAACTGGGTAAATAATAAAGGGCAGAAGTAAGGGACTTACATCAGTATGTACAACAGTACATCTGTGTTTGGTATGAGGCTGATGTTTCCCATGATGAGCAGAACCAAACAGTAAAGTATGGTGTCCTTTTTCCTTTCCTTAGCTGACAACATCTGTGTTACCTCCTTCAGAGACACTTCCAGGAGCCTTCACAGTCCCCACAGTCTTAATTAGTAAAACTTTCAGATACAGAATTCAACTCAACTGTCTTAGATCAAAAAATAGTTTCTTGGTCCAAATGCCAAAAGGTCCAGGGTTGGCTGGCTTTAGGAACATCTGGATCCCACGTAGAGGTGATGGCTTTAGAAATTGGCCTCGTGTTCTCTACGCTGTGCTGCTTCCCCCTCTGGGACTCCTTTCCCGGTGGGCTTTTCCCCAGTGGAGGTGGGAGGTAGCCAGCAGGCAGGCCACATTCTACCTTGTCAGCCAACCTCAGCAGGAAGAGAAGAAGGGCGCTCTGCTGGTGCCAGCCAGCTCTTGCCTCAGTGTCTCTGCCTGTCTGGGGTCATGTGCTCCACTCAGAGGCTCTTTGTTTTTCAGGAAAACAGTGTTCTGATTGGCCAGGCTCTGGAATTACAAACTGATCTCCCCCAGACTGTATCATCTGTTGTCCCCCAAGAAAAATCTGTGTGCTTTTACCCCAGAAAGGGGCCTAAAACCTGGGTGAACTATAATAGATATGTTGTATAGGGTCCCTGACCCATTCATATTCCCACATTCCCACGGTTCAAATTCAATCAAAATGCACCTGCCCTGTGTCCCATAGAGGCAAGCACATCCCTCTGCTGGCTCTCTGAGTGCTGATACTTTATGAGGTAGAAAGGATAGCCTCAAAGAGGACTTTAGAGACACAGAGGTGTGCCATGATGTCACATCATGCACACTTTCAGGCAGGATGAGAGGAGGGATTGGGGTCAGGCCAGTCTTTAGATAAAGTTACCTTTCCTGTTCACTTACATCAAAACCTGGGCCTCCCCACTCCATGAGGTACTTGGAGCGTGACCCCACAAGGAGCAGTCAGGCAGGAATATATGAGAATAGCAGAATAGGTGGGCTGGGGAGATAGCTCGGCAGTCTAAGCACCTGGTTGGTAAGCACAAGGACCCGGGTTCGATCCCTGGTACCACATACTATGCCAGGCCCTAACGCCATGCCAATCACCGAAACCAGGCATGGAGGCACATGCCTATAATGCCAATACTGGAGAGGCTGAGACAAGAGGATCATTATGAGTCTGGGCTGCTTAGCGAGACCCTATATCAAATAAATAAACAAATCTTTAAAGAAAAGAATAGCAGAGTGGGTTTCCCAGCCCCTCAGAGCCCTGCAAAGGCCAATGTGCCTACACCATGAAAAATAAAAAAACAACCCAACTGATTTTCCTTCAAACTCACGAAACTTGGGGAGAATTCCCTGTCTGCCAAGGCTTGAGAAAGTTAGGCGTAGCTGGCCTGTGGAAACACTGTTCTTGACTAATATTGCCAAGGCAGAGGCACGGACCAGAAATGAGATCACAAAGGTTGATTCTTTCCTAGTCCTCCCTCTGCCTATTTCTGGTGTGAAGTATCTGAAGGTCTTCAGAGACCAGAAGCATGTAAAAGCTAATGTTATTTTTCGAAAGCCAAAAATGCTGCAATAGGGCTGGGGAGATGGCTCAGTGGAGCCTGAGTTCAATCCTTGGTTCCACCAACAAAAAAGTGCTGCAACATTTTGACAGTGGAATCTAGGCGCTAGCCTCTACCACACACAAAATGAGTGCACATTCATTGGGGTGGGGTGGGTAAAAGTTTGCTGAACAGAGGTGACTGACATCACAGCAGGTGATACTCTGGGCCTTGCCTTAGGAGGACAATCTAAAGGCGGCATGATAGTGGTCTTTAAGGGGAGATTAGGCTTTCCTCAACTCCCAGGGGTGGTGACAGGAAGTCACACTGATAGGAAGATGGCAGGAAACCTGCTGTTCAGGAATAGCCTGGGACATCCTTTTTGTCACCCAGCTGGTAGCCTGGAGACTTCCTGGGGCAGCTGATGGCTTTCCATACACAGAATGAAAGGATGGGGACAAAGGGAAGAGGTGTCCAGGGGAGTACAGAGGAGATGAGAGGCCCCATGCTACTGAGCTATTTTCAGGAGCCAGGACTGAGGGTTTCAGAGTCCACTCCTTAGGATAATTTAGTTTGTTCCTGTGTCTTATCATTTTAGGAGCATTTCTGGAGTATTGACCAAACGGAATTTCGAGTCCCACCCCGACTGATTATTCAGATATGGGACAATGATAAGTTTTCTCTGGATGATTACTTAGGTATGGCTTACTTATACACATAATTTCCTCTAAGAAACAGTACTTGGAATTGGTGAAACCAATTAAAACTTGGAAGCAATTACTTAAATCTCTAAAATGTGTCAGTGGTGGGTAAGCACTAAGGGGCAAGCCCGTTGCCATGATGTCCTCTGGGCAGTGTGGCCTGACAGTGATTGTCACCCCTTCCTGTGGCCCTGCTCACTCTTAAGGCTCTCATAGAAGGGCTTGCACCAGCTCATCTCTCTGAGAAGGCTCATGTTTTAAGAGCGGTACCACAGCCTGCCTGCACTGCAGACAGCTGCAACTCTCCATCCTCTTCCCTGCTCTCATGTCAGCAAGGTCCCCAAAGGCTGCCAGCCATTGCTCTCTCCCCTAGACTGTCTTCCTCTGCACTAAAGGCACAGTTAAAGGCATCCACCGGGGCCCCTCCCTTGCCCAGCTCTCTTTTCCTCCCACTCCTTAAAGTCAGGCCTTCCTGAACTTTCCCAATTCTTCTCCCCTCAACCAGTGATCTCAGTTAAGATGAAGCTTCAACTTCACTTTTCAATAAAGCATGACAGGGGCCAGGGAGATGGCTCAGTAGAATGAGCATTTCCCTGGCAAGCACAAGGGCTGAGTTCAATCCCTGGTTCCACCAAAAAATAAATAAATAAATAAAACATGACATCTAAACCAGGGGAGGTAGCCTGACCCCTATCAGTGGCTGGTATATCTTCATAAGAAACCATTAGAATGATTATTCAGCCTCTCCCCTTATATTCTGCTGATACCTCGAATTTACCATGACTAACTAACTCTGTACTTTTTCCCAACCTCATGCCTGCTCCCCCTACATGCCAATTTGGACCCCATTTTCTCCTAGCTTACTGTTGCAGTAGCCCTGGACCAGTCTCCTTGCCCACCAGTGACTCTGATTCCTCCCTTTACCCATCACAAGTCTTTCTGCTGAGTTTCTACTTAGTAAGAGTGGAACTAACAGATGAGTGTGCAAGTAGACAAATTTTAAAGCATAGGGATAGAAAATTTCAGAGTAGTAGAGAGGTTTCTTCTTAAAATTTAAATGAATCCACAGCACATAATTTGACTGCATTTCAAAATGGCTAGTGAACCAATCTTTGAAAGGAAAGATGAGGCAAGAGCAAGTGCAGGCTCAGAAAGAGCTTGCACTAAGATAAGCTGCTGTTTGTAATGAAGGGCAATCTATGAGCCTCGTTATTTATAAAGAATCTACTGCAACATCCCGCTAACTGCTACTCTTGACTAGACTCTTGTGTCTGTAGAGTACTGACCTGAATGTACATTACAGACACGGTTTTCAGAATAGTGGAGAGGTTTCTTTTCTTTTTCT
>NW_004524622.1:7949139-7966203 GCF_000260255.1 Octodon degus
GGCAAGCACTTATTCTACTGAGCCATCTCCCCGGCCCCTGGAGAGTTTTCTTAAGGAAAGGACTTCCGTGGGTTTTCAGGGGTACTAGAGCGTTAATGCCTCCCATCATGGAAGACAGAGTGTGCTTCTCCAGGCACCAGAATCCTGGCCAGGACTCTCAATTTCTGGTGAAGACTCTGTTATATTTCTTCAAGCTATTAGTCATGAGGGGAGTAAATATTCCATGGAGCTTCCCATACCCCCATGTCAGTTGTCTATGTCAAAGCCAAGTGACCTGTCCAGGGTAGCTCAGAGTTCTCCACAAAATTTCAAATGTAGAGTCCTGAGTTCAGTAGAAACTTTGGTTATAGCTATTTAATTGCTTTGAGGTTATAGAAGAACTCTATATATGCTCATGTCTTTGCAAAAGAAAATATAGTCCTCAATGAGACACTGAGCAGTGGAGAGCTAGTCTCCTATTTCCTATCCTTTCTAGAAAAACCACAAATGTCATTTATTGTCCCTTTCTCTACCTCACCTATCATTTGTTCAAAAACCACTGTCTGCTTCTCTGAAAAGGATATTCTGTACACTCCTAAATAATGGCTGATCCACTTGAAGCTTATTTGGACTTAATACTGTTTTCTTGTCTAGGTTTCCTGGAACTCGATTTGCATCACACAATTATCCCAGCAAAATCATCAGAGAAATGCAATTTAGACATGATTCCAGACTTGAAAGCCATGAACCCCCTTAAGGCCAAGACCGCCTCACTCTTTGAGCAGAAGTCCATGAAGGGATGGTGGCCATGCTACACAGATAAAGATGGCTGTCGCGTGATGGCTGTATGAGTGTTTCTTGCTTGGTGTTTTTTATTTTATTTTTGGTGGAACTGGGTTTAAGGTGGCTAAGTGTTTGTTGTTATTGTTTTGTTTTGTTTTTTTGCAGAACCGGGGATTGAACTCATGCCCTTGTGCTTGCCAGGGGAGTGCTTATTCCACTGAGCCATGTCCCTGGCTGTTTCTTGCTTGGGAATCATGCATTCCTTTTATCATTTAGGTCTTCCCCTTTATCCATAAATTACCCCAGGAAAGATAGGGAAGTGTTAAATTGGTTGAAAAAAGTTTGTACCTGGGACTATAGGAAAAGCTGGGAGATACTCTGAGCATGTACTTGGGGGAAGGTGAACAGGTTAGATAGTAAAAGTGTCGGAGCCCAAATGGTTGTATATTTTCTTAGAACACTCTGGTCCTTCTTTACCTTGAAAATTAATTTATGCTGAGCTGCCAGTATAATTTAGTATGGAAAAAAAGAGTTCAAATTTGAGCTTTTCAGGGCTGGCGAGAAAGCTCAGCGGACTAAGTGCCTGCTTCAGCAAGCACAGGGACCAGGATTTGATCCTGTCCCGGCCCCCAGGTGCACCAAGTTGGCAACTGAGTGTGGGTGTGGTAGTGCACACCTGTAATCCCACCACTGAGGAGGGTAAAAACATGAGGATCAGTACAAGTCTGAGCTGCATAGTGAGACCCTGTACCAAACATTTAAAAGAAAGAAAACAAATTTGAGCTTTTCTATCTTTAAAAAAGTGATGGAAGGGGCCGGGGAAATAGCTCAATAGAATAAGCGCTTGCCTGGCAAGTTCAGGGGCCTGAGTTCAATCCCCGGTTCTGCCAAAAAAAAAAAAGTGATGGAAGCAGGGAGTGCTAAGAAGGCCTTAACCCATAAATATGTTTGGGGAATGCAAATTTTTTTTGTCATAGAAGCAGTAGTGCAACATACTATACCATGACACAAAAGACGACCTGATTTATTACATAAATTAATTGGCTAACATTTAGTATCAGTTATGAACCAGATTCATAATCTTATTTTCAATACAACATTGATATGTAATTTTCATAAACTGCACCCCTTCACAGTGTCCAATTCAGTGAATTTTGGACAAGGTATGCACCCATGAAACCAACCCCATAATCAAGTGCCAGCGTCTTCCTGTGACCCCAGAAGTTTCCTATGTACTCTGGGGTTCACTGCTTCCTCTCTTCCAGCCCCAGGAAATCACTGACCTGCTTTCTGTCACTACAGATTAGTTTGCACATAAATTTATTTAGTTCTGTTAACAATCCCATCAAGTAGATATTCTCGGGCTGGTGAGATGGCTCAGTGGTCTAAAGCACCTACTTAGAACAAGCTTAGCAAAGCATCAGGGACCGCGGTTCAATTCCCCAGCACCACATGCCAGCCAGCCCCGCCCCCTGGTGGGCGGAGCCGGCCACACACACACACAAGTAGATATTCTCTCCATTTTGTAGACTCACAAGGCAGACTTGGAGAAATGGAACAACTCGCCGAATTCCAATGCCCAGTTTTCTCTGGGTTATAAGTGAATGAGTCACTTGTACGCCTCTGCCTAAGTAAATGTCAGCATCAAGCCTTCTCAAGTCCTTGGGGATTTAGTGGGCTTTCCTAGGTGCTAGAAAGTCTGTTAAAACTTCTTATCAAAGAAGGGACATATCTAGATTTCTTTGTGCCTCGATCCCCCACAAGCAGATAGTAATAGGACCTTTCTAGGGCTGCTAGAATCATTACCTATAATTACCTATATAGAAGGCTTAAGTAGCACTGGCACATCCTTCAGGAACCTATCCATTAGGTAGCAGCACCTATCCATTCATCCATCCTTTTCACGGATTAGGCTAATGCACACCACATACCTACTAAGTGCTGGCACCACTGTGCATAGTAGGGGTAGAAAATGAAAGGCACGTCCCTGCTTTCTTAAGCCTGCAGTTAGTGCTCCACAAACGTTAGGTATTTTTCTGGGCAGAGTGGTCTGGGCCCATGTAAAGTTGCAAAGAAAGGTGTGTGTATATGCAGGCAGTTGATTGATGTGAGAATGCTCGAATGACAGGGGCATGAAGAATGGAAAACAGGAAGGAGGGGAAGCAATCTGTCCTCTTTGTTTCCCATGTGGAGTCAGTTCAGAAACACATGAAGAGGAAATGTGAAGAAATCTCTTGAGGAAAATTTAAAGCAATCTAAGGATTGTTTTACAAGAATAAAATCATTGCTCAGGGAATACTTTATAGATTGAAGTAAAAATATTTGTGAAACGTGATGTCATGTGTTTAACCTGTTCTGCTTTACTGAAGGGGAAAGTTGAGATGACACTGGAGGTCCTCAATGAGAAGGAAGCCGATGAGAGGCCAGCTGGAAAGGGGCGGGATGAACCCAACATGAACCCCAAGCTGGACCCACCAAAGTGAGAGGCCCTCTGTGTTCTCTGTGCTGTCTGATCCTCAAACACCTGCACTTTGAAAAACCACCTTCCAGTGGCTTTGTGCAATGGACTAGCTGCTGTGCCAATTTTATACTTGACAGTGATCTGTGGGGCAGGGGGTGGAAAAATGGGGGCTCTGGTTTCACTTTGACCATTTTCCTTCCCTGGGAAGCAAAGTTCAGGGTTTTCAGCATCTCAAGATGCTATACTGGGTACCCAGGCCTTTCTCAGCCACTGTAGAGAACAGTAGTGTTTCCTGAGTTGATGTTACCGGCTATTCCTAACAGCACTTGTTCCCCAAGTTGGGAAGGTAATACCATTTCTTTGTACTGCAGCCGACCAGAAACCTCCTTCCTCTGGTTCACCAACCCATGCAAGACTATGCGGTTCATTGTGTGGCGCCGATTCAAGTGGGTCATCATAGGCCTGCTCATCCTGCTCATCTTGCTGCTCTTCCTGGCTGTGCTCCTCTACTCCTTGCCGGTAGGAAGCCTGGGTCTCTCCTCTTGGCTCTCTTTGGGTGACTCTGTGCTCAAGTGTCTAACTTGGCATTTGCTAGTACTGCTGCTCAAAAGAAGGACCCATTTAGCAGCTATGGCACTGCACCCTTACATATTTGGAAAATGTGTTGTGTTCCATGATTAAAATTACATTTCTAGGGCTTCATAAATTATAGTCAGTACTTTATGGGCTTAAAAAACACTGGTTTCAGGAATCTTGGAAGAAGCACTCAGGTGGGGATCAGTATGCTATATGTCTGGACTGTGAACATCATTCCTGGAACACAAGGATCCCCTGTGTGGGCTCACAATGGGGCTCCTCAAACCCCATACTCACCCAAGCTAGATAGTTGATCCTTCTGCTCCTATTATTTATTGCTCTTAGTTGTCCAGGTAGCTTTGTGCACCTTTTTAAATCTAGATTTTATTGTAAAAGGCCCATATCACGTCTAACCTCTCTCTAAATTCCCCCCATAATCACCCAAATGGGAGGTTTGGCCATGTACTTAGAAGTCTTAGCTTCATTCCTCCATTCATTAAATGCATTGACATCTACTGATGGCTAGAATTAGGATGTAGAGATAGCCAAGGCATGATTTCTGCCCATGAATAGCTCATAGTCTGGGGACAAGTAGGCCTTTGAACATATACATAATGCAGGAAGCAAGCTGTTACAGAGGTATGAACAAATGACAGCAGGAGTTCATTGCTGAGGACATTTTTGAGGGGGTGATATTTAAACTCAGTTTGATAAGTGGAGAAGGGATGGTCCAGGCAGAGGAACTGTGGACAGAAGCAAGGTGAGTGGCTCCAAGTGTCGCAGAAGGCATCCATAAGCTTGTGCACCAGTCATAGTTTTGTATTTAGTAACATAGTCATGCAGCCACAGTAGCAGTTTTGTTTGTTTTGGTGCTGTGGATGGTACCCAGGCCCTGGTGCCTGTGCTCTGCCCAAAGCAACAGTCCCAGGCCAGTATGGTTTTGAGTCTTCATCTTTTCCCAAACTAATACTTGTAGTTTTCTACTCCAGCTATACCAGTCAGTCTTGACCATTTAAAACTTCACATAATTACTTCTTTTTCCTGGCTTAGATTCTACTGATGTAAACCAGGATAGGGGAAAACACTCTCCCTCTAGAGGGCATTTGTCAAACTCTGGAGACATTCTGGCTGTTAGAATTGGAGGGATTTTCTGCCAGTTGGTGGGTGGAGGCCAGGGGTACTGTTATGAAGCACCCTGCAGTGCACAGAACAACCCCACTACAAAGAACCATCCGGCCCTCCACATCCATACTGCTGATACTGAGAAACTCGACCTTAAAATAGGTATGGAAAAAAAGTAGGCATGTAGATACTCTGACATATCCAGACATACACTATTTCTGTTTCCTTTCCAGAACTATTTGTCAATGAAGATCGTGAAGCCAAATGTATAATGAAAACAAAGACTTCCTTTCAAGAGTCATCAGGCAATGAAGGATTCTGTGTCTTTGTGGAAAAAATTCAAACGTGATTTTATGTTTGAGGCTACAGCTCGGGGCATGTTGTACTACTTTATCAAAGCCTATATCCATCCCCAGAACATCTAAATCCTAGAAAATCAGGCCCATGAGCAACATTTTTATCTTACTATCTTTTGAAGTATTAAAAGTTTTATTTTCTAAATTTTAAACAGCTTTTTCAGAATATTTTTCAAGGTGGCTGGTTCCATTTAAAAATCATCTTTTTATGTGTCTTCTACTCTGTGATGCAGACTTGAAAATTGCTGAAAAAGAATTTGAAAATTTCTATATCTTGACAGCACATACTTTCTATTTATAACTTAGGAAAAAAGACTGCATTATATAAACAGAATAGTTACAGTCATTATTATTTATGCCTGCAACCATTTTTATGATATTTTGTATGGATCAAGATCATGAAACTCTACTCCACCTCTATTGTGAACACAATTAAAAATGTGCCACTTTTCACATGTAGCTGTTTGTTATGTCTGCTGGCTTAGTTGGGATGGAGGCATCTTCCCTGATCTGGGATGGAATTACCTAACTTCCATTTGATCATATACCCTTCATAAGTGTGCTGCTAAATTAGGCAGTGGGTCCCACTAAAGCTAATATTAGCAGAGATTAACACTTGGGCTCAGGGGTAAGGCATGTGACTAGCATGTGTGAGATCCTGGGTTCAATCCCTGGCATCCCAAAAATAAAAGCTGACAATTATTAAAGGAACTTACTCTGTGTACAGCATTACTGTACATGCTTTATGTGTATAACTAATTGGGCCTTCCAAAGAACCCTATAAAGTTAGGTAGGTAACACTAATGTTAACCCCATCTTACAGTTCAAAATTGAGGGACAAAGAGGTTAAGTAACTTGCCCAAGGCCACACAGCCAACAAACGATGGAGCTGGAATTTAGACCCAGGTATTCTAGTTTCTTAATGTTTCTTAACTGCAGTACTACATACAACAGCAGTGGGAGATCTGTTAAGAGGAACAGTCTGGTGTGACTGCACTCCAATACCAAAGCCAGCATCTTTTCTAGAGTGCGTGAGGTCAGCATGCAATCCTATCCAAGCAGCAAATGAGGACTGAGGGGAACAAGAAATGATACAACAGCAGCACTGCTATTTAGACAAATTTATATACATTTGGACAAAGTTATACTACAAAGAGTTGGTGCTATTGTTGACACATTCCATGGTTTGGGAAGGGGAGATCACTATGGCTTTATTTTCTTTTTTGTGCTAGGCATCAAGTAACCCAGGACCTTACACTTGCTAGGCAAGTACTCTACAACTGAGCTACATCCCTGACTCATGATTTTGATATTTTAATTCCTTTAAATTTTCTGGCAAAATTCTGATCAGTCAGTGTGTTCATAAAAGCATCAAGAGACACAGCTTTGGCTGAATCTGTGTACTCGCTGATCCCTGGGCACTTGGTACCCTCCTTCTGGGGAGATTCTCATGTCTCCACTCCCACACAGCCACCATCCTCACCCTCCCTGGCAACACTCTTACCCACCTGACCAAAAAGGCCAGGCTCTTTTTCATACCTATTGGGCCCCAAAGTAATGCTTGAATTTTAAAAATATTTGTGCCTTTTGACTTAATGGTTGGACCTAAAAGCACCAAATCCAAGAAAGTAATCAGGCAGCCAAAGGTCCATGTGTAAAAATGTGTTTCAGGGTTTCTTATAATGGTACAAACCATGAACAGCCGAAATGGCCATGAAGAGGGGAAGGAATACAAGGTAAAATCCTGTACATCAGTTTATAAATTTTAAAAAGTCTCATGTACAAAAAATGAAAAATAGAAAAGCATTATTAAATATCTACATAAAATAAAGACCCAAATGCTTATGCATATACATAAGGAAAGGCATCAAAATGGTCATAGTAGAAGAGTTAAGCAAAGTTCATATTTGTACAAATGTATATGATAATTATAAATATTAATCCACATTAAAGGCTAATTTTTTTCCTATAAAACCATGAGTTCAAGTTTTATAAACTAGCTATCCTTTGTCTCATTTGGTAGCTATGCATATATGAATTATCTTCACATCAGACTATAAGCTTTTTCAAGGCGCAAAGAATGCCCACAGGGTCGTACCCCAAGGGTACCATGGAGTAGCAGGCCTGGATTTGCATCCTGAACCATACTTCAGATTCCTCCATCATTTGAAAGAAATAATACCACCTCCCTGGACCAAGGTGAGGGCTGCTATTTGTAAAGTGCCTTAATAACATCCAGTGGCCAGAAGGTTCTCAGTACATGGTAGTTTAGGTGCTACATTTCAACTGGTTATTAGGAGCTGTCCTAGTTTCACAAACAGAACTATAAAGAGTTCTTTTTATTCTGTCTAGACAAACTTTACATAGGAGACTGTTACAGTTTGTGTCTAGTTGTCCCCCCAAAACCTCATGCAGTCATGCAGGGGACTTCTACACTTTGTGATTAACTCATGATCCACTGGAATGATGGGTGTGAGTGCTGCTGGGATTATGGGTGTGTGTACTACACCCAGCCTGGGGAGGATAGCCTGAATGCAACTTAAGGGAGACAGACCTGCTGTCTGTACCCATTGTTGCTGCTACTCCTCCCATTGGCTCTTACTGTTTTGCTGTTTTCCACTGCCATGAACTGCTACCCTCTGCCACACGCTGCTCTGCCTTGGAGCCAGCTGAGTAGGGAGTGAAACCTTCACTGTGAGCTAAATAAACCTTTCCTTCCTTAATTTTGGGTATTGGGTATTTTGTCCCAGCAACAAGAGAAAAGTAAGACAGAGACACTCACTAAGCAGGAGGAAAACAAAAGCAAGATAAAAGCTGTCTCACCTGCCAAGACCCAAGAAGGAGGATTTCACATCCATAAGGTAGGAAAAGAGGGTGAGTTCTTGCCACCTCAGACACTGTTCTAATGGTTACTCTGTGTTTGGTGAGAGTGGAAACACTTGCACTGTTCCAGTGATAGAAGATAACATGCCCTTCCTTGTTCCATCAGCTCACCACAATAGCCCCATTGATATTACAAGGCTGACTCAGTGTCATGAAGAGTGGGCAGCTACCCACAGGCTAGGCAGCCAAGTACAGATAAAACCTTCCAGCCCTTTCAAGTCATGTTGTTCCTACACCCTAACTAATGCTTTCTAACAATATCATGCCATCTTGCTTGGATCTTAACTAGCGGTCTACAGCTTTTATCTAATTTAGAGAACATTCTGATTAGGAAAGAGAGGTATTATTTTTTTTAATGACATTTTCTTAGAGAACAAGTAACTTCGCAAATGATCACTGTTCTAGGAAAAATATTGCTTGAAAATTTTCACAACCAGTGTGCACTAGTATGGGCCAATCAGAATAGCTGCCTAGATATGTTAGATAGAAAAAGACCATAAGAAACAAAACAGCCATGCCAGTATAAGCAAAATGAGTATTAGCCTTCATCCCTGGGATCCCTACAAGTACTCTTGATAGAGCACCTCAAAACCCAGGAAACAGTTGCTAAATGGACAAATGGATGAATGGCTCCCTGAAAGAAGAGTCCTTCATTTCTCTGATTTCACCACACCTCACTGGAATCCACTAGTATAGTTCCTTCCAGCAATGTTAGTAAAGCTCTATATAAAATCACTCCCATGGGGAGTATTGAACTGGGCTTTTTGGATAGACCTCCCCTCCCCTAGAAAAGGCTTCATCTTGTCAAAAGATAATGGTCTCTCAATTGAGGTCATTAGCCACTTGTGACATATAAATAATAGCTAAAAGCTGGAACTAATCATAGTCCAGCCAGATTGTCACTTCACTGTGAATTAAATAACACTTAAGCCTAACTAGCTATAGCAAGTGCCACCATTAATGATGGAGCCTTCATTAGGAAAATAAATCTCCATCAATGCCATAAATAAATCTCCATCAATGTCATAGGATGACAGGGAATGGAAGATTCTGACAGCTAAAGCTTGATTTTGTTTTGCTCTTCCTTTTTTGAGACTAGTGAAGGTAATGTGTCACAATTAGACCTATATATTGCTTTAAAGGTTTATTATGAAAGGGTTATTTACAAAAGATTATTACAGACTTCTGAAACAGTGCACAGGAGGTATGGAGGTGGTTTTTCATGAGCTGCCCAGTAGCAGCTCTTTGTCCCTCTGCATTCCCCCAGGCTCAGAAGATTATTTGTCCAAGGACTAGAGCTGACTCATTCACCCTTGGAGCAGATGTTACAGAACAGAAGGTGAGAGTGCTTTCCAGGAACATCTCAGTTCCAGGAGACAGAGAGAATGGACAAGAAGTGCAACTTGCCTACCAAAAGTAGAACCAATATGACAGTGATTTCAAAGATTATAAAACTCTATACAGTTGAAATAGTCATGCTGGATAGATTCCCCAGTGAAGCCAATACATCCAGAATTCTGAACCATATGTGTGCAGCCTCTGAAGGCAAATAAGAATCCATTCAGAGGAATGCTTTCTAAAGTCAGCTTGAGGTGCACTGAGTTCATAATGGAGTTGATGTTGTAAATAGATTAAGCTCCCACCATCTTTGCAGCAGAGTTTTGTGTTTGTTCAGCGTTGAAAGAAAACTCCCTAATCTTTCCTAGGTCAAACATGATGAGGTCCCAAGGAAGATCAAAGGGAGGCTACTTTTCCCTTGGATATACATCCATGAAATGAAATGCCAGAGTTCATAAAGTTCAGGAAAAACACGAAAGAAACGTGTAACGTGGACTAACTATAAAACCTAACGAGTAATGGAACATAATGAAAAACACAGGCCCACCATGTGTATGGGCTCCCTTGTGACTCAGGGGTGGGTGCAAGTTTGCAAGAGAGGCAGACTTCAGGTTTTCACTATTTGGATAAATTGCACCAGTAAAAAAAATAAATAAATAAATAAATAAAATCAAAATTTTGGGCAACTCTCTCATGGTATATTGAATACATCTCAGCACAACCCAATTTTCCAAAATTGATCTCTACTTCTTAAAAAGGCTCTTTCAGTCCATGACCAATATTAATGTGCAACTACCATGTGTTTTCACAAAATCCTAGAGCCAAACCTGTAATCCTCTCCCATCATATTTCAGTGAAGTCCTGCCCCGTAATTATCAGGAGGAGGACCAGTCATATCCAGCTGGATCCAGATGTAGCCTGGGAGCCTCACAGATGAGGTTTCACCTGGGTCAGCGGGATAAGCAAAATAAATGACTGGAATCCTGTCTCAAAGCAGTAAAAGCAGGGGGGGGGGGGGGGGGGGAGGGGGGGGGAGGTGGTCCAGACGTCTGGAAGCCAGTGCACTCGCCCCAGCTTGGTCACAGTGTAACCCTGTGTCTTACAGCAGGCATCTCTTTGAAAGGACCCCTTTGCTTTATTTGTGAAAGAAAGCACTGAATTAAATGATCTCTTCTGTCCCTTGTTTTATGGTTCTATTTTTCTGTAACTCAGTTTCCTCGTGCATAAGACTGCATGCTCATCTTCATAGATCCTTCAGAGATTGGGAAGATGGTGTGATTTAAAATAGGCAAAGTAGGCAAAGGTATTTAGAAGAGTGTTGGGGGCAAAGTAAGCATTCAGTGTTTTTTAGTTATCATCCCAATCATCCCAAATTGTCATGCTCATTGTAGGATAAGAGTGGCCAAACAAATAAAGGTCAAACAGTGACAGACTTGGGGCCGGGGAGATGGCTCAGTAGAATAAGCACTTCCCTGGCAAGCATAAGGGTCTGAGTTCAATCCCTGGTTGTGGGGGGGAGTGACAGACTTGTCCTGCCTTTGAAATGTAGTCTTACATTTCAAAGAGCTAGGAGTGTAGCTCAGGGGTAGAATACCTGCTTAGCAAACATAAGGCCCTGGGTTTAATCCCCAGCAAGGAAGGAAGAAAGGGAGAGAGGGAGGGGAGATGAGAGGAGAGGAGGGGAGGGAAGAGGAGGGGAGGAGAGGAAAGAGGGAGAGAGGGACAAAGAGACGGAAGGAGACAATGCTAAGAGAAGTTATGCCCAACAGAAAAATGAAAGCAGGAAGAGACTTTTATACACTATATTTATAGTAGCACTATTCACAATAATCAAAAGGTAAAGTTACCTATTATAGACTGAGTATCTGTATATATGGAATACAAAATCCATATGTAAAGCTGGCATAGTGACACACCTATGATCCCAGATACCTAGGAGGCTGAAGCAGGAGGATTGCAAGTCTGAGGTCAGCCTGGATAATTTAATGAGAGCCTGTCTCAAAATAAAATAAAATAAAAAGCTGGAAGCATAGGTCAGTGTTAAGTGCTTGCCCATTGTGTATGAGGTCCTGAGTTGAATCCCCAGTGCCATCAGAAATTGAACAGGGGCCGGGGAGATGGCTCAGTAGAATAAGCGCTTCCCTGGCAAGCGCAAAGGTCTGAGTTCAATCCCTGGTTCCACAAAAAAAAAAAAAAAAAAAAGAAAGAAATTTTAAAAATTCCATAAGCTGAAATTGTAGCCCCTATGGTAAGTAGGCGGTAAGCCCTTTGAGAGGATAGTGCTTTCATGCTTGTGATTAGTGCCTTTATACATGAGGCCCGAGTGTGGTCCTTTTCTTTCCCTTACACTCTCCTGACAAGAGTGTAGTCACAGGGGCCGGGGAGATGGCTCAGTAGAATAAGTGCTTCCCTGGCAAGCACAAGGGCCTGAGTTCACTCCCCAGTTTCACCAAAAAACAAAACAAAACAAAAAAGAGTGTAGTCACCTATAAATCCGGAAATGGGCCCTTACCAGATAGGACAGATGTTCAGACTTCCCAGTGGCTGGAAATATGAGGAACAAGTTTCTACCGTTTACAAGCCACTCAGGCCATGGTACTCTGGTACAGGGTCCCACACATGGGCTGACATAACCCAAGTGTTTAGTGATGGTTGAATGGATAAGCAAAATGTGATCTATACATACAATAGGTGTCACCACCTTACAAAGGAAGACAGTTCTAAGGCATCCTACAGTGACATGGACACACCTTGAAGACATCTTGCTAAGTAAGCTAGACACAAAAGAACAACTACTACGTGTCTCCATTTGTATGAGGTAGTCAAATTCATAGAGACAGAACATCGAATGGTGGTCATGAGCGGGCTGGGTAAGGAATTATTTCATAGGTACAGTGTTTCCGATTGAAGATGGAAAGAGCCCTGTGGGCAGATGGTGATGATAGTTGTACAGTATGAATGCACTTAATACCACTGAACGATATACCTAAAATGGTAAACTTTATACTATGTTCATTTTGCCACCCAAACATATTTGGAGTGAATGAGGCCCTACAGTAAAGAAGCTTCTGGGCCCCAAAGAAAAATGACACATGCTGACAGTCCAAAGAGTAAACCCTGTCATGCTTGGAAAAGATCAGATTTAAAAGTCACATTTTTGAACTTCTTTTGACATATTGACAGGTCTACTAATACTTAGTGCGGAAATTGGCTCAAGTCACATGCCTGCCAGGTCACCGCATGCCCCTGCCTTGTTCCCTGAACATTTGCTGCCAATCTCTGCAGAATTCTGAATGTAGGACTCCACTGCATTTTGTTACCTAACTCACCGGACTAGTAGCCTCTACCAAAGTCAACCAGAACCCCTAGACTGGGCGGCTGTCAGCCCCCCACCCCCTCCTCCTACATGGCACTCAGGACTCCAGGGCAGCACCACCCTCCTCTCCTCCCTCCTGCTAGCCATAACCCCCAGGTTCCAGTGAAGTACAATTAGTCCCTCTTGAGCAGGCATCTCTCAGAAATGAAAATATGCAAATATGGTAGGATGTTCAGTCTCTCGGTGGGAAGAAAAACATCTATTAAAACTACAATGAGATATCATTTCACACCTTCCAGACTGGAAGAAAAAAAAAAGAAGAAAAGGAAGAGTCTGATGTTGAGGGCCTATATTCATCAGTGTTTTTTTCTTATATGTAGGCAGAGTAGGTATACATTGATAAACCTGCAATAAAAAAGATTTGTCATTATATGCCAAAGGTGACAGTCCTTGCTCTGCACCCCAGCGGATCCACAGCAAGTTTTTACCTTAGAGAAACACTGGCATTTGCACATCTAAAGACAAATGTAAGACTATGTGAAATAGCTAAATACTCAAGAGTCACCCATGTTCATTAGCAGCAGGTGGAGACACAGTCATACAACAATTGCAAAAGCAGCATTAGTGAGTAAGTTGCAGCTAAATATTAAATAAACTCTAAGGACAATGGCTGAGTGAGAGAGCAAGCTGCAGAGAAGAGTTGCAGTATCATTACTTTTACATAAAAATTTGCAAAAGTAGCTCCATATGGTGGTGCATGCCTGTATTCCCAGCACTCTGGGAGCCTGAGGGAGGAAGACAAGTTGAGCCTGGGCAACTTGGCAACTGAGCAAGGTGCTATCTCAAAGTAAAATCTTAAAAAATGGGTTAGAGATACAGCTCAGTGCAAAGGCCCTGGGCTCAATCCCCAGTACCCACCCCCCCGAGACACACACACACACACATACACAGAAGCAAGCAAAAACAACTAAATATATTGTTTAGGGGACAGGGACATGATAAACCTATAAAGAAAAATAAAAGGAGGTCACATTCAGAAGAGTGGAGAAGGGGCTGGGGAAATGGCTCAGTAGAGTAAGCGCTTCCCTGGCAAGTACGAGGGCCTGAGTTCAATTCCCAGTTCCACAAAAAAAAAAAAAAAAAGAAGGAGGAGGAGGAGGAGGAGGAGGAGTAGAAGAAGAGAAGAAGAAGAAGAAGAAGAAGAAGAAGAAGAAGAAGAAGAAGAAGAAGAAGAAGAAGAAGAAGAGTGGAGAAATTTGGAAAGAGGAAAAGGAAGATGGAATTGGGGAGGGCCTCCTACGGTGGGGGGCACACAGATAGAGGCAATGTTGTTGTTGTTGTTGTGGTTGAAGATGCAGATTTCTATTCTTTGCATCGTAATCACTTGAACTGCACAGATGCTGTACAGATGTTGTTTTGTATCTAATAGTTAAGTCTGAAAAACCTTAGAAGTTGCACTGCCTCCCCACACGGTTGGATCGTTAGTGTACTGTGGTTAAAAAGAACAGTCTTCTTGTTAATGTAATCGAATGCATTGCAAATGTGAATTAAGAATAAATGCACAGGAAAGCTTGTAAACATTGCTCAGTGTGGTTACTAAAAAAGCAGGTAGCTGGAAGGTCAGAGAGTGTCAGGCCTAGTCAGGAAACAGAGGCCCTAGCAGGGGTTTCAACAGAGGGAACTCATTATAAAAGGCATCTCCTCTTAAACTGGACGTGGTGGTGCATATGTTTAATTTCAGCACTCTGGGAGGCTGAATCAGGAGGATCATGAGTTTGAGCCCAGGATGGGCAACTTATCAACTTAGCAACACTTTCGCTTATAATGAGAATAATAATAATAGTAATAACATATATATATATATATATGTAATGTATATATATGTAATGTAATAGGCTAGGAATGCAGTTCAGTGCAAAGCTTATTCTTTTTTTTTTAATTTGTATACAGGGTCTCACTACTGGGTACTGCACAGTGTGCCTGGAGTTCCAGGGCCAGCACCAAACGCAGTACCAGGGATACAAGCCGGGTCCTCATGCTTGCCAGGCAGGCGCTTAGACTACCAAACTATCTCCCCAGTCCTCAGTGAGAAATGTTTAAAATAAATAAATAAATAAATAAATAAAATAGCCCATGGAGAGAAAGCCCAGATGCTGCTCAGTGGGAAGAGAGACGTCAGAGGCCATGGGACCTCGCCATGTCCTGTTTATTCCCTTTCTACTCCCATTAGCCAAATCAAGGCTGAGAAGCTGTTTCGCCCTTTGCAGTTCAGGAGACAAGAAAAGGGTGGGGAGTGGCTCGGAGCACACACAAGGAAGGAGAGTCGTAGAGAAGCCACGGTAGCCCGGTACTTTCTGTGGATGGTTTTATTTAATCCATTTTCTCTAGCTAACATATGAGGAAGCCTCAGAGAAGTTGAGTAACTGGCCCAAAATTTCAGAGCAATATAGTGATGCAGTCTGGGTTTGATCTCAACAATCTGACTCCAGGGCTACTTTGATCAGCTAATCTCACTCCTGAGAGCCTGCTTAAATGATTCAGGTCACATGAAACAGTAGCCAAACCAAACGAAGAGGCCAAACATGTGAAGATTAGATTGAAATAAATTAATGACGATGTCTTTTCCCCCAAAGGGTTGTAGTTTTACTTTTACCATAATTTGTATTTATTTTGGTCAATCCTATGTCACATTTGTCTCAGTGCATGGGGCAAGGGCTGGGGCTTCCAAAGCAAAGCCAGTGGCCTTGACGCATCAACTCCATGTGCACTGGGCTCCCACTAACTCAGGCGGTAACTATTATAAAAGTCCTATGCGAGCTCAGGCAGGTTCTGCAAGGAAATCCTAAAAGTAATGGTATAGCCAGGATGAACCTGAGACCGCGTTCTCTCCACGCGCACAGAGCAGAAGACCTGAATGCATTTCCAGAGAACCAATTTCCCGTGTTTCTTCTTACGCTTTAAGATTTTAAAATTGGCCAAGCATGATTATACGTGGCTATAATCCCAGCACTCTGGGAGGATGAAACAGAGGATCACAAGTTCAAGCCCACCCTAGGAAATTTAATGACTTATACCCTGTCTAAAGAATATATATACAGGCTTGGGATAGTGCTCAGTGCACAGGCCCTAAATTCAATCCCCTGTACCACAAAAGAAGAAAAAGAAGAATTAGAAAAATCTTTGGAAAACAAGCTGGGCTTGGTGATATACACCTGTAATCCCATTTACTCAAGAGACTGAGGCGAAAAGATCATAAATTCCAACCTAGCTTGGGAAACACAGAGAGACCGTGTTTCAAGAACAACAACAGTAATAATCCCATCAGATTGATCTGCTGTAATTTAGCCCCCTATCATTGGACATATGTTTCTAATCCTTTACTGTTTACAGTGCTGCTTTGAATATCCACGGACAAAGATCTTTGCTTATATTTTGGAGCCTTTGGACCATTAAACTCTAAACATCATAAAAGAAGGATTTTTGTTTTGTTCACCCGTCCTTGTTGAGGAGACAGAGCAGCTATCATGGGATGAATGCATTAATTTCTTATAAGTTCTTAAATTAAATCCTCAGAAGGGAAATGCCTGAGTCACAGGATATGAGCATATTTAATACCGTGGAGTCAGCTGCCAATTGTTTCCTTAAAACATAGAACCCATTTACACACGTCACCCCGGCAGTCTGAGAGCATCTAGGCCAGACCTGATGGCCTTTCCTTAGCCTTTCTCCATCCCTGTGGGGGCCTCTCCCAAAGCCTGATTGCTGGGCTCAGCAGCTGCAGAGCAGAGGGGCGGCGAAGGGCTCCTCCACGTACCTCCTATGGGATAAGAATCTCGCCACTGGGTCTGGAGAGGTTGAGAAATCCTCTACTACATCCTTCAAAACCAAGCATGTTCTTTCACTCTTTTCAATTAAAAACTGTGATTTCTACTAAAGAGCCATTAACGTACTTAACATAGCACAAAACAAGAGTCTCAGGCCAGCACACTAAGTCCACCAGCCTACCATAAAGCTACACCAAAAAAAAAAAAAAAGCTACACCAATGTTTAAATAAGTGCCTTCACATCCTTTTACAAAGAAGAGGCAAGGGCTTTTTGTTAACTCACACATACAAAAGAAAACCAGAATCCAACCAAAAAATACAATTTCAGAAGGTTAAAAAAGGGGGTATAGGGGCTGGTGAGATGGCTCAGTGGTCTAAAGCACCTACTTAGAACAGGCTTAGCAAAGTACAGGGACCACGGTTCAA
>NW_004524622.1:7966838-7979328 GCF_000260255.1 Octodon degus
TTTTAGTTTTTTTTTTTTTTTTTTTGCATAACCGGGGATTGAACTCAGATCTTTGCGCTTGCCAGGGAAGTGCTTATTCTACTGAGCCATGTCCCTGGCCCCTCCACTAGATTTATGATTATGATCTCAGTGGTGGACACAGGGAAGCTTTGCTGTCTTAAGTCCCTTGCGGCTGACTGGAGCTATCCCTTAAACTCTGGTTGCAGTTGGGGATGGTGTTCAGAGACCATGCTGGAAGGAAGCCAGCTCCTCCACGCAGAAGGGGCCCTCGGCAGGCAGCGGCCAAGTGCTTTGTTGCTCTGTGACCATCATCTTATTTCAGAAGTCGGGTCTCTCTTGAGACTGTGATCCTTCACATCCCTTTCTCACTCCGGACCTGGATACCAGCCCAGCTTCTGTTGCCCCGAAGGCTAGCACCTAGACAGTATGATAATTTATAAACACTAATAATAGTGCCCCTACTTACTTAACAACACTCTTGACCTCAGAACAAATATACCAGTGCCATGGATGTAGACAGCTGCTCAGACCTCTTTGCAGTAACTCAGGGAAGTAACTTGGTGGCAGCTCAGGGAGCGTTGTGGGAAACCACTTAGGGAACTGTTACCCAAAAGTTCCCTAATACACAGGGAAACAGATTTAAATCCCAAAGTGATTATCTGTTTAAAGCCCTTTGAATATCTTTGTAAATTGAGGGGCCGGGAGATGGCTTAGTGGAATAAGAGCTTCCCTGGCAATCACAAGTTCCTGAGTTCAATCCCTGGTTCTGCCAAAAATAAATTAATTATAACTTTTGCATTCCATTTTATAAGCTTTTTATTTTCATCACCTTCTAGTACTACAAAGAATGAAAACCATTCTTTCTTGTGCTTGCAATTCTGGGAAGGGGGAGAAGAGAAAAGAAGGAAGGAAAAAATTATATATGTATAATTTAGCATATATATATATATATATATATATATATACTAGGATAATTGTATTACAATTGCTATTAATTCACTGAAGGAACAAATAGTGTTTATAGTGTTTGATCAATTTTGAATGCCTTTACCTGGTAACTTGAGCAAATGGTTTGCAAATACCAATATGCAATATAATAACCATTATTAATTTCCTATCATCTTGTTTTGAAATTCTGTATCATTTTTGTTGTTTTTCAGTTTGTTTCATTAAAATAAAAAATTAAAAGAATTAAAACAACCTATAAGATTTTATCAAATGCAGATGATGTGTTTGGGGAACTCCAATTCAAAATATAGGCCCTAGGACCCATAGGGCCCTTTGTGCCCTTCCATCCTAGAGAAAGGTTACTATTCCTCTTCCCTGCCAGCTATAGGCATGGGCAACTCTAGATCAAATGCTCCAGGCTTGGGCCTGCCAGCATATGCCTATAATCCCAGCACCCGTGAGGCTGAGGCCGGAGGATCATGTGAGATTGAGACCAGTCTGGGTTACAAAATGAGCTCAAAACCAGCCTAAAAGCTCCAGGCTAAGTACAAAAGAAATATGCAAAGACATGAATGTAACAATGGTTATAGTTCACCTGAGTGGTGCTGGGAATTCAGTTCACATAAAATGAAGATGTTACAAAATTGTTAAACTCCCCATTCACCACTTGGTCAATCTTCAGTTATGATACATATGCCAAGTCTCTCCCATGACTTTACATACCCCTGGCACACACAAACTGCTGATGCCTAAACATGTTTAGCAGATGCTTATAATTTCATGTAGCCCATTGCTACATATATACTTGGTACACACAGATCAGTAACCTTATTGTATACAGGGGCTGGGGAGAACACCGCACAAACTCAGTTGTAGAGTGCTCAACTAGCACGTGTGAGACCATGGGTTTGGCACTGCAAGAAGAAAAAAACGAAGGAAAGAAGGAAGGAAGGAAGAAGGGAGGGAGGGAGGGAAAAAGGAAGGGAGGGAAGGAGGGAAGGAGGGAAGGAGGGAGGGAGGGAGGAAGGAGGAAGGAAGGAAGGAAGGAAGGAAGGAAGGAAGGAAGGAAGGAAGGAAGGAAGGAATCTCTGTACTCATTAGGTTTGAACTATGTCCACCTGTGATTGAAGATACTAATGTACTGTCACAATGATCTGGAAGGTAAAGGAGAGACGGAGCTATAAAACAAAAGCAAAAAAAAAAAAAAAAAAGCAAAGCAAAAGAATAGTGTTACTCTTAGGACCCAAGAGTTGAGTCCTAATAGAGAGTCTGGCATTATACCTTGGTTCTTTTATTTGAACAGTGCCTAAAACTCAGTAAATGTGGTTATTTATTAGTATTAGTGATATAAGGGGAAAATGATCTTGGTGGATGACCTCCAAATGATATAGGGAAAAAATGAAACTCCAGACCTGAAAGGTACCTGGGACAATCTCATGTTCTCTAAAACTGAAGAATTAATTTTAGGAACAAATGGAGGTTAAAAGCAGAATATATTTATTGGGGTATAGAAAGCTCCTGTCCTAGAGAGGGAAAGAAGGGCCCCTCCCCACCCCCCCACTCCAAGCAGGAAGCAGTCTCTTCCAGGGACTTTTATAGAGTAAAACCATGTGGTAAGGCAGGTCTAAGGAGGTAGACAGCATGGGTGGGCAAGAGGTGTGACAAAAAGATGGTCAACCAATGAGATTACAAGCACTATTGCTCAGGTAAAATTGATTAAATCCAGGACCAAATGGGGAAGCAAGTCACGCAGCAAGCAGGCATGAATCCGGGACAGGGTCTCTTCCTGTTAGGGGTTGGGTTAGTGACTCATTTGGGCTCTTTCAAGTTGATTGATACCTGTTTAGAATATCAATCCCTGATGCCCATCCCTAGGGAAGTATGTGACTACACTTGTTTACTTTTGTCTTGAGGTCTGGCCCGGAGCTGGAGTGTCTGTTTCTTCCAAAGCTGCAAAGTCACCTTGTCTTCCCTCTTGTCTCCTTGAGGGCCTGGCCCTGTCTGCCTATAATATTTCTATCTAATTTAGCTGCCTACAACATGAGTATTAGTATTAGTGTATTAGTATATTAGTATTAATCTAACAGCAATGCAGGAGGATGGCTCTTGGACAAATCCTGAAGCATCACAAAGCTTCAGCCAAGATTTCTTCCAAAGAAAAGTGTCACTTCCTTCTGTTTGGAATACTGTCCGCAGGGTGGCAGCAGTGGCCTCGGGTTCTCACTTGGCCCAAAGGCATTCCATTCAGTTTGCATTCCACAGAACCCCACCCCAGACAGGCATTTTGGGGACATATTTTAAGTGGAAGATGACCAGGACTGCATTTAAAGGATGCCCTTTCTTCTGTATGCTCTGAAAGTCTTTGACTAGACAGACAAAAAACACTCCGGCCTTGTGAAAAACTGGAAGCCATCCATCCATTCATTCATTCTTGCAACAGATAGGTCCTGAGACCTTGCTACATCCCAGGCTTCCTGAGAGGGAATAAAACCAAGAGGGCTTCTTTCCTGACCTCAAAGCCATTCTCACACAAACAAAACAAGGGCAGATTCTGAGGAGATTTCCCCCGACTAAACAAAACAGTCCTGCACATTTGAAGGTGAGGCAAAGAAAAACACACCATATGATGGGATATCTACATTGATTCTGCCTTATAGGTTGAGAAGGGCAGCAGGGAATTCTAAGTGATAGGTGTTGCTCATATTAAATCATGATTGAGAGTTTTGCTCCCTGTGAAATTACTTAAGTTCTTTTCTTCCTCCTCCTTTAAAGCTAGAAATTTGGGCCGACTAATGGAAGCTGCCACCTGGAATGTCTGGGGCAGCCTCACAAGGTTACATTCCAGGCTCCAAGCAAAAAATGCCAGCAATTTTCCTTTTGTCAACTGCAAATTAAAGTAATTTCCACGCAGAGGGTTTCTCCTGCTGGCGGTGAGCACCCCAAAACAGCAGGTCTGTTTGTGGCAAGCCTTGACCTGGCTGCCCTGCTTGAAGGCACCTCAGGGTTGGGATCAGGGGATGGTTTCTTTCACTGCAGCACCAAGACAAGTGAGCATTAGTGAAGCCTGGCGGTGGGAGGCGGAGGATCTGCCTTCCTCAGTCCCCCAGCTTCCTCAGATGGTTCTCAGGAATGCAGGGAAAAAAGTCACTCAGCTGTAAGCAAAAAACCCAAGGTAAACCTGTGTGTGTGTCCATACCTAATACAAAGCTAATAATATAAAATAGCCCTTTACTACAGAAAAACTCCATGCAGTCATGGGGTTAACATCACATTACATCTTTAAATTGCCAGGAGAGTCCTAAGGTAAAGAAATATTATTGGGGCCAGGGAGATGGCTCAGTAGAATAAGGATTTCCCTGGCAAGCGCAAGGGCCTGAGTTCAATCCCCAGTTCCGCAAAAAAAAAAAAAAAAAAAAAAAAAATTGTCCTGCTTTTATAGGTGAAGAATTTTAGGCTCTGCGATGTTAGTGGAAAGGAAGTCAGAAAGTCCTAGGCCTGGGATTCCAACATTCATCTGTCAAATTCATGACTACTTACCTTCCACAAAGCAGAGGTGGATAGAGGATCTCATCCTCACCAAAACCAAGCAGGGTGTGTCCATCACTGGGACAGGGAGTGTTTGGAGGGAATCTGCGCTGTGGCAGACAGCATGCATGTGAAGGGCAGTGCTGTGCCCGTGGGGCAAGTGCTTGTCGTGAAGAGGGGCTTCCACGTGACGCAGTCCATGCTATTAGAACAGAGAGGCAGATAGGCCTGCACGCCCTGTCCGCCAAGGGAGGAAGGCAGTGGCCAGGGGGTCCAAGTACTTTCACTTACAGACAGTGTGCTCAGCTGGCTGATTAAATGTGACACACATTTAGAAAGTAAGCGTCATGTCCCTGGATGAACTAAGCACCCTGGAAAGAGTCACGGCTGCACTCAGTGCTAGGCCTGGCCGGTCACATTGCGTGCTCTGGAGTCTGGAGCCTCTTAGATCTTGCTTTCCCACCTTGTGTGGTTTTTGCAGAGTCCTCCACTGTGTGACCCCACTAGAACTCTATTATCGGCCCTAATCTATGGCCTTTCTGGATCTCTTTTTCCTTGTCTGGCAGACCAGATGACCTGAGGTCTCCTACAGCTGTAATTTGTGGCTTGCTCCCTGTGTGCCAGAGGGTAATCTAGATTGTTTAAAATGTGTTATGGTTTAGATCCGGAATGTTTCCCTAAAAGTCTCTTTTTTTTTTTCATTTATGTGTTTGGTACAGGGCCTTACTATGCAGCGGACTCATAGTGATCCTCCTGTTTTCAGGCTCCCCAGCGCTGAGATTACAGGTGTGCACTACCACACCTAGACCCAGTGGCTGGCTCAGTGTACCCTGGGGGTGGGGCCAGCGGGGTAATGTGGGACCGGTGATCGAACCCTGGTCTCTGAGCTTGCCAAAGCAGGCACTTAGTCCTCTGAGATACCTCGCTTGCCTTTCATATGTTTGAGGACAGAGATTTTGGAAGGTGATTGGCTCACAGGGCACTATGTTCACCGGTTCATGGCCACATATGGTGCTAGGAGATGAGGACTAGTCTGAAGCATGTCACTGGGGTGCAGGGCTGTGGAAGATGCACCTCCATTCCCAGCTCCTTTCCCTCTCTGCTGCAGTGAGGTGAGCGGCTTTCTCCACCACGCCCTACCCCCAAGCTGCTTCAGCCTTGGAGCCAGTCAAGCGGGCACCAAACCCCTTGAACATGCAATCTTACCTGGTGGAAAGGAAGAGGGTTTTTGGGGGCCGAGGATATGGCTCAGTGGTATAAGCACTTGCCTGGCAAGTGCAAGGTCCTGAGTTTGATCCCTGATACTGCCAAAAAAGAAAAAAAAAAAGGAAGAGAGCTTTCTGTGGTCTCTTTCATAAGTGAACTAATCTCATTCATGAGGGCCAAAACCTCGTGAAGAGGGAAGGACCACTGGGATGGCTCTCCTTGAAAGCAGAGCATTTGGCCCAACCTCCATGTACTGAAATGCACAAAGCTGGCTAGGATGTTTCCTTATCCCCTCAACTGGCTTTCAGGAAAGCGAAGGGGTCTGATTGATAAGTAGCCTTTAGAGCAGGTCAATGCTTCTTCCCTTGTAGCTCCTAAGTAGTGCTGCAAGTGGAGACTGAGCCTCGAGGCTGGGATGTCTCAGGGCATGGTGAATTATGTAGCAAAACTGAAGTGCTGAATCCAAAACACTAGACATTGCCCCAACTGAGATATACACAGTACTCCTTCTACAAATTTCTCTCTCTCTCTCTCTCTCTCTCTCTCTCTCTCTCTCTCTCTCTCTCTCTCTCTCTCTTCCCCTCTCCATACTGTACAGATGAGTGTTCAGACCTCCTAACTAGCCCAGCTCACAGCATGCATATACTTCCCATCTTTTCCTCAGTCACACATTCCTGAGCCACTCCCCTTTTTACTAATTAATAAAATGCAGATTCAGCCCTGGATTGAGGCCTTTGTTCCAGTTGGTCATTGCTCTTTTTTTTTTTTTTTTTTTTTTTTATGTATTTGGTACAGGATCTCACTATGCAGCTCGGACCTCTAGTGCTCTTCCTGTTTCAGCCACCCCAGCACTAGGATTACAGGTGTGCCCTACCGTGCTTGGTCTCGTTGGCCTGCTCGGCACGCCCAGGGCTGGGTTGGCACAGCATGTAGCACTGGGGATCAAACCTGGGTCCTTGAACTTGCCTTGGCAGGCACTTAGACAGCCAAGCTATCTCCATGGCCCCAGTTAGCCATTATTCTAACTGCACTTAGGACCCCCTTGACTCTCCACCATTTTCGACATATGTGTTTGTGTCTTTGTTTGTACTGTGGGTTGCACTAAAAGTGGCAGATTGGAATTAACTCACTAGAATTCCCATACTTTTCCCTCAGGATCACAAACATAAACTTCACTGGGCTGTGGTGCGGTCCAGGAAGGGCTCTCTGTACCAGAGGACCTACTTCCAAATACCTCTAAACCAAGCTTCAGCGCACAAATTTAAGAGAACATAAATACAAACTCCTAAACCCCCAATATTGGCCCCTGCCTCTACAAAGAAGAGGCGAAGTCTCCCTCTTTGTCTTCCAAATCATTAGCATTATTGCTGACCCTACTCTTTCTGTGGAAGTCCTCACCATTTCCACAGCTCACCATTCTGTTCTACTTTCCTTGGCTTTGTTCCTGGAAAAGACTTCAGACCTGACTGCTGTTGTCTGTCATCATCATTTTCATGCCTGAGATGTCCCCCAACCCCTTGAACATTGGCCTTCTAACATCTTACAATTTTCAATCTTGTCTACTTGAGGCACCTCCCACCCCCATCCCAGAAACCACTATAAACTATAAAAAAAAAAAAGAAAGAAAAACTTCACCTCTGGGGCTTGGTGCTCCTGACACCCTACAGCCTCCAGCTGCATCTCAACCTTCAATTGCCCTCATCCTCACACATCCACTCAACCACTCTAAGTCTTTGGCCTTACTTGACTTCTTCCATTGACAGTGCCAATGTCAGCCCTTTCTACTGCTCCACCCCACATTGTACCTGGATCAATTTTGTCCTTCCTAACTTCAGGTACCATTGTAACTTTAGTGACTTCTCATTGTTCTCATCTTTCTCCTCAGGAATAGTACACTCTTTCTATCCTTTCCAGCCTACCTCCTTTCAAGCTGCATGTCCTCCAAGAAAGACCTCCAGGAAAGATATATCTATCTATCTATCTATCTATCTATCTATCTATCTATCTATCTATCTATCTATCTATCTATCTATCTATATCTGGGGATTGAACTCAGACCATTGCACTTGCCAGGCAAGCGCTTATTCTACTGAGCCATCTCCCCAGCCCCCTCCATTCTCCTTCTGATATCTTTAAAAAACTGTTTCCTCAAGCCACTCTCCTCAGCCTGAAAACTTGCTTCAGTTTCCTTCAACTTCAGACATGCCACCACCAGAACACTACCAAGTGAGCCAGTACTCCATTAGTGATGTCATTGCCCTCCCCATGGCTGTTTTAGGCTCTTTAGGTCTGATTCTCTCAGTGTCTGCCCTCCCAATTCATTCCACCAAAACACTACTCCAGCCACCCACGAGTCCTAATTTCCAAATCTAACACTCTTCCCTCCTTCTTAGTAACCTGTACAAGTAGGATCTTCTGTCCAAACCCAGGTAAAACCCATTCAGATTCTGAGCTCTTGACTTTCCCTTTGCATTATCTCTCAGTCCCAAGTTTCCTGACTTTGCCAAGCTTCATTTTCCTTATCCTCAAAAGGAAGAAAACAAATGCTGAGACCCAGAAAAGGATAACTTGAAGCACAGGGCTCTGGCATGCTGAGTATTTGGAACTGAAGAAGGGACATCAAAAGCAAGATCTTTTGGGCCCTCTGCCCTTCTGGCTTCGCCTCTTCCCACCTAGAAACAGGCCACAGAAGCTAGAATTTCTCTTGCCCAAGACATGTCATAGAAGCTAGAACCTCTTTCTCCAAAAGTCAGTCATAAAACTTAGATATATTGCTCTATCTTTCCCCTGCCTTTCCTCCGTGTAAGAACTGACCACAAAGAAATTCTCGGGGCCGGGGAGATGGCTCAGTAGGATAAGCGCTTGTCTGGCAAACACAAGGATCTGAGTTCAATCCCCGGTTCCGCCAAAAAAAAAAAGAAATTCTCTACCATGCCCTGACTGATAGTAGGTGATAAGAGCCTCATTCTAAAAGGATCCAGCTCTACACCAAGGAGAAAGGAATGCCACCAGGGAGGCCACAAAGAATTAAAATGGACAGGACTTGCTGGGGGTCTCCAATCAGTCTACTACTATCTTTAGGTCATATCCTTTGGGCATAAATCACACTTCTACATGCCTGTCCATTCTTCATCAAATTCAAGTATAAAAACAGTGTTTTTCCTGAATTTCCAGGCTTTTGTGTCATGTAAAACTTTGATTTGATACACTTTTGTTTTTCTCTTAACCTGCTGTGAGTACTGGTTGTGACATTTATGACAGCTGAGGAAATACTTCACATCTTTTCATTGTAGTTGTGAGCCGTGAATGAAATGTCACTTGCCAGACATGTTAAAGAGCATATAATTGTGTACTGCTCTTTGTGTGTGTGTGTGTGTGTGTGTGTGTGTATACTGCTCTTAGTGTTGCTTTTCTCTTGTTATGAGAGAATCTCTCAATTTATCAGCGTTGAATCAATCCTACAACAGCAAAACTGAAGCTTCTTCAGGACAGAGACCCTTTGACCCCAGGAAAATCCAGGAATTTGCTTTGCACACAGTAGGTAAAGAGCAAGTCATTGTTGACTTACTTGTAACCTCCAGCTAGGTTGCCTTCTTTTAATTTTAATAAACCACAAATGCTTTTTCTACCATGGACTTGGCTGCTTAACGGTTTCAGTCCTCTGAAAGAAAAATGACTCCCTTATTTTTCACTTACTTGCTGCGGAGTGAGAACCCTTTGATGTTCCAAAGGCCTTTCAAGAGCACCTCCTTAGAAATAGGAGCTTGGCTTTTGCCACAGGGAAGTGAACTTGAACCCCAGAGGTTGAGCTGGGACCCAGGCAGGCGTTTTCCTCACAGGCTTGAGGCCTGACCCCAGCCTGGAGCTTGGAGAAAATTCTATTTTCAAGCTCTTCATCCTTCTCAAAGCTGTCATTTTCGTCAGCCCCAGTGGGCATTTTGACAAATGCCTTTGCTAATTACTTAATTATTTTGGCCTGTACAAGTGTGAGAGCTGTTTTCTTAAAGAAAAGGGAGCTTAGGCAGCCCATTCTTATCCTTGCAAGGCCTAAGAGTAGCCTACTTCAATCCTATTAAAGTGTTTAGGCAACTAAACAGCACCAACAGTCAAATTAGCTCAGATACATTATGATGCAAGAACTTGCCTTTCTACAAAAGGGGTTCAAGGCAGTCTTTGTTTTCTTAGGCCATTGGTTTGTTTCTTCTAATTCAAGCTTCTTTTGCATGGGAAAGAAACTGGTGCTCATCTGCTGGCTTTCAATTAAAGAAACAATTAGGCTAAATACTAAATGTGTCACTGCTGGAATTAGACGAAAGTGCAAGCCTGTCCCCGAGTCTTCAACACAGTGGGGTGTGCGGGTTGCAGGAAAGCATGGAAGAGATGCCACCCTGCGTGGGAGGTTGAACTGGCAACCCTGGGCTGGCCAGCCCCAGTGGCCTCAGTCAGTCTAAGGGTGTCAGTAATGTTCTGCCTACGCATCCTCTTCTTCCAGTATTACCAAATAACACTCTGCATCTCAAAACATGCTCCCGCTGGGTCCTCAATGCACCCTGGAGAAAAGCTGTTTAGGTTCCTTTGGCTCTGGGTCTCTGGAAGCCAAAGCTATCACAGGGTCATCCTCAAAACACAAATTACATTTGGAAGCTTAAATGCTCCAAAGCTGTTGTCCACTGTCATTAGATAAACAGCCAAAGTTCCCATCCCAGGATCACACAATGCATGTCCAATACCTGGTGTCACAAATAAAGCTGTTGTCCATCCGGGTGGTGTAGCCAGCCTTCAGGGAGAATGGGGAGGGGGTGCAGTCCCAGTGAATCATTGTGGGGGGTGGCACTCGCAAAGGGCCCCAATTAGGGTTGACCCAGGTATTTGTTTGTACAGCTGGGACCAGAGAAATTGAGCTGACCCTAGGTCTTTCTCATGAAAATGCAATGAGGGCAAAACTGCCCCTGGAACCCCCAACATTTTGCCCCTGAAAGCCCCAAAACCATTTCAGAAAATCTTCAGCTAGCTTAAGGTGACAGAATTATGAAAGTGCCCTCCATCCCTCACAAACTAAGAAACTAAGAGGTGGAAAAGGTACCTGCTTTGACTAAAGGCCCACAGCTGGTTAGAATGAGAAGCATGACCTAGGCTGAGGTGTAGCTCTCTAGTAGACTGTTTGCTCAGCATGTGCAGAGTCCTAGGTTCTATTCCAGCCAACAAAGGAAAAGAAAACATGAAAAGTATGTATTTCACTTGCTGAAAGAGCTGAAAATGGATAAATCTAACAAGGACTTTGTAGGTTCCACAAGAAGAAAGACAGGGGGGCCAGTGGAATAAGCGCTTTCCTGGCAAGCGGAAGGGTCTGAGTTCAATCCCTGGTTCCGCAAAAAAAAAAAAAAAGTATGACAAATATGTACAGATAAAAACTAAAGTTACAAATTACATAAAAGCTCTAATAAAAGAAAAGTGGGGCTGGTGAGATGGCTCAGTGGTCTAAAGCACCTACTTAGAGCAAGCTAAACTAAGCAAAGCACGGGGACCGTGGTTCAATCCTCCAGCACCACATGCCAGCCAGCCCCGCTCCCAGGTGGGCTGAGCTGGCCACACACAAAATACATAAATAAATAAATAAGTAAATAAATAAATAAATATTAAAAAAAAAAGAGTTAAAAAAAAAAAAAGAAAAGTGAAGTAAATAGGAAGACATGCCCTGCTGTTGGGTGTCATTCTTCGGATAAGAACTCATAGTTCAATGTATTTTCAATTAAAATAACAAAAGAATGGAGGGGTTTGATAGAATGTTATTAAAATTCACCTGGGAAAATAAACATATGAAAGGGCCAGGGAGATGGCTCAGTGGTCTAAAGCACCTACTTAGAACAAGCTTAGCAAAGCACAGGGACTGAGGTTCAATACCCCAGCACCACATGCCAGCCAGCCCCGCCCCCTGGTGGGCTGAGCTGGCCACACACACACACACACACACACACACACACACATAAATAAACAAATAAAATTAAAAAAAAAAAGAAAATAAACATATGAAAGGGCCGGGGAGATGGCTCAGTAGAATAAGTGCTTCCCTGGCAAGCGCAAGGGCCTGAGTTCAATCCCTGGTTCCGCCAAAATAAATAAATAAATAATAAACATATGAAAATGTATGGGAAAAGTTTAAAAAAGGACAATGAAGAAGGACCATATTCCTCCTACATATCAAAATACAATATAGGGGCCAGAAGATGGCTCAGTGATTTGAAGAAGCGCTTCCCTGGCAAGCGCAAGGGCCTGAGCTCAATCCCTGGTTCTGCCAAACAAAACAAAACAAAACAAAACAAAACAAAACAAAACAAAACAAAATAAAACACCAATATAAACCAGGTGTAGTGGCACACAGGTGTCATCCCAGCACTGGGAGACTGAGGCAGGGGACCAGCCTAGGCTCCAAAGTAAGCTCAAGACCAGCCTGATCTGCAGAGCCCTGCCTCAAAAAGACAAAAAACAAAACAAAACAAAAACCTTAATAATATAAACCAAAATAAGTTGAAAAGCTTATTGTGGGGGGAAAAAGCAGTAAAACAGGAGGGGACTGAACACTCAAGTAGCACTGTATTTCTTTTGAGAAAAGAGAGACCATTTGGGAGCTATTAATAATCAGTTGATAGCAAGCCTCCCGCGTGCTGGGGTCTGCAGTGACCCTGTGCATTCTTACAGTGCTTGCTAGAACATTCTTACAGTGCTTGCTAGAAGCATTTTGAAATGCTTTGAGGCCTTGCCCTGCTCTATCCAGAGCAAGGTTATAGAAATTTCAAGCAATTATAAATATATA
>NW_004524622.1:7983137-7984739 GCF_000260255.1 Octodon degus
ATGAGGGCATGATGCTGGGGACTGTGTCTTGTCCCTGGCCCCTTCTTCTCGGCTCTTCCCTTTTGCTGCTACCTGGCTGCGCAAGGCAGGCAGCTTCCTGTGCCATGTGCTTCCCATGACATTTCTGCAGGGAAGCCAGCAGATCTTGGGCTGAAAGTCCTGAAACTGTGAACCAAAATAAATCTTTCTTTAAATTGCTTTTCTTTTTTTTTTTTTTTTTAAGGGAAGGGTCTAGAGGGTGTCAGAGTCTTACTACTAGATTGACTTGTAGTGATTCTCCTGTTCACAGCCACCCAAATTCTGGGATTACAGGCGCCCACCACCACGCCCAGTCTCAATCCTCATCTCAGTGCGCTCTGCAGGTGGGGCGGCGGGGGCGGAGCAGAGTGGCAAACCCCTGCTCCTGCTAGTAGGCACGTTAATCCACTGAGCTATTTAGTCAGCCCTAGATTGTTTTTCTTAAGTGTTTTGACACAATAATAGCACAGAGATATCAGCAAAACTGATTTTTCTTTTTAAAAGATTCTTTGGGTCACTCAACAGTCTTATTTGTCATTATAACACTCTGTTAGGACAAGCTGGAATTTTCACATCACTTTAGCTTTTCTTCCATTAGTTACTATTTTTTTTTTTTTCGGAATCAGGGATTGAACTCAGGCCCTTGCACTTGTCAGGGAAGTGCTTATTCCACTGAGCCATCTCCCCAGCCCCTTCATTGATTACTCTTTAATGGGTAATTTCTCTTTAGAGTCTCTTGTTAAGAAAGATACAGTCCTCGTCCTCCAACTTTCTTCAGCAGATTCTCCATTTGTTAAGAACATACTGGTATGCCAGGCATTTTGCTACAACTTTTGAATACTCTATTCTGTGTAATCATCCCAATATCTCTGTGAGTTAGAGTATTGACTCAATTTCAAATACAGAAAATTAAGGCCAGTGAGATAGCTCAGTGGACTACGTGCCTGTTTAGGCAAGCAGAGGGACCAGGGTTCAAGTCCCAGCACCACATGCCACAGCAGCCCTGCCCCAGGATATGCTGAACCAGCCACCAAGACCAGGCGTGGTGGCATACACCTATAATCCCAATGTTGGGGAGGGTGAAAACCAGAGGATCACTATGAGCCCAAACTGTGTAGTGAGACCCTGTACCAAATACATAAAAACAAAAAATAAAAACAAAAAAATTAACAAATACAGAAATTGGTGCTCACAGCTAATAACTACAAATGCCATAATTCAGACATTCACTTTCTTCTTTTATTTTTCAAAGAGAATAAAAAATAGTATAAAAAAAGAAGAAAAGAAAAGAAAAAAGAAAGAAAAAAGAAATGATACAGAATTTTACTAAAAATGACAGGAATTCAACAATGGTTGTTACATTGTATGTTGTTGTCTTTATATTAGCTGTTCAGATTACCAGATATAAACATGCAAAATTGATCAAAAAAATTAAAAAGAAAAAATGTAAGCATTAACCGTTACTTTCAATAGACCAGTAGAAATCAGCATTACAATTATCAAGCTATCCTATGTATTTACATATATAATTTCCTTTCTTTCTTTCTTTCTTTCTTTCTTTCTTTCTTTCTTTCTTTCTTTCTT
>NW_004524622.1:7984839-7995001 GCF_000260255.1 Octodon degus
TTTTTTTTTCCAGAACCGGGGATTGAACTCAGGCCCTTATTTATTTATTTATTTATTTGCGGAACCAGGGATTGAACTCAGATCCTTGCGTTTGCTTGTCAAGCGCTTATCCTACTGAGCCATCTCCCCAGCCCAATTATCTAATTTTAAAAACAGAAGCACAAAATATCTCTAAGAAAGAATCAACTTTAGTACCTAAGAGTAGAGATGAGACTGCTGTGCTCTTTTGTAGTTCCCAGGCTGGTCTTGAACTTGCAGAGATCCTCCTGGCTCAACCTCCCCTGTGCTGGGATTACAGGAGTATATGACCACAACCAGTTCTGGGGCTACAAGGTGGGTGCCCACATCCAGAACCAAGATGGTGCTCCCAGGGATCTGGGGCCAAGACGGCTCAGCTGGGGATCTGGGCCAAGACCATATAGCATATAGGGCCAGGGATTGAACTCCAGTCCTTGTGCATGCCAGGTAGATGCTTATGCCTCTGAGTGATCTCTCTGGCCCCATAATTTATAGATTTTACCCCTTAAAAATGTACAATTTTGGGGGTGAGGAGGTAGCTCAGTGGACTAAGTGTCTGCTTAGGCAAGTTCAGGGACAAGGGTTCCATCCCTAGCATCACGTGCCCTGCTGGCCCTATCCCGGGGCGCGCTGAGCTGGCCACCAAGACCCTGTGCTAAATAAATAAAAAGATTTTTTTTAAAAAAAAAGAATATTAAAAAATGTACAGTTTCTATACATCAAAAATAAATGCTATGAACAAAATAAAACCAAAACAGAAAATAATAATAAAGAAAAGAAAACCACTGGAGAAAATTGTTTGTAATCTTTATGACAGGGAAAAGATTTAGTTTCCTATTTTACAAAAAGCTCATACAAAACACCAAGATCTAAATGTATATAACTCAATAGAAGAATAAGCAAAAGTTATGCAAATAGGGGACCAGGGAGATGGCTCAGTGGAATAAGCGCTTCCCTGGCAAGCACAAGGGCCTGAGTTCAATCCCTGGTTCTGCCATACATAAACAAATAAATAAAGTTATGCAAATAGGCAGTTTATGGAACAAAACCATAGTAACTAGACAGAATTGACAAAGGTACCACTTCAGCTCCTCAACCATCTTTCTTGTGGCTTATTTTCATCAGAATATCCATCAGTGGGATTTTTAATTGTATATTTGCTTACAATCATTATTGCTATTTGTGCCATGTCTTTTGTTTTTGTTTGAGACAGGATTTTTTTTTTTTTTTCCTCCGAATGCCTCAGGGCTTGTTTGGCTGGCTGGAGTGTTGTGGGGATCAACTAGAGCCACCTGAGGCTGACAGCTTGGTGGAAGCAGCCACTTAAAGAACTGAGCTAGGGCCAGGCCCCCTTGTTTGAGACAGGATGTTGGTAGGTAACCCAGACTAGCTGCAAATTCCCTATCTTCCAGCCTCACCCCTTTGAGTGCTTCTGTCACAGGCCTGTGCCCCCATACCTGCCTGTTCATTTGTGCTATGTGTGCGATATCTTGTTAATGCCTCACAGCTTTTGCCTCTCATAAATATGGAATGGTCTGTTAATGCTCAGCCTGGGGTTAGGTTTCCTACAATTCCAATTACTCAGAACTTAAAGAACACATAAATAAAAATGCCTCTCACACAATGGTTACTCTGGCACCACGGAACTGGCTTCCTTTGACCCTCATCAGTTCTGCTTTTCTGTGTAGTTCTTTCAAGGCTGTTGATGTAGGGCTGGAGATGTGGCTCAATGATAAAGCGCTTGCCTACCATGCATGAGCTAGGCCCTGGGTTTGCTCCCCAGAAATGCAAAACAAATAAACAAACAAACAAAAACTTACAATGTGTTTTCCTCAGAGTGCAGCATGTTAAAGACTGCGGAGGGAACTGTCATTGGACGCTGAACTAACAGCAGAAAGGTTGGTCCAATGCCCAAAAAGCCAAGGCAACAATGAGGTCAAGAAAACTGAAGTTTCTTGGGGCAGGGGAGATGGCTCAGTAGAATAAGCGCTTGCCTGGCAAGCACAAGGGCCTGAGTTCAATCCCTTTGGTTCCAAAGAAAGAAAGAAAGAAAGAAAGAAAGAAAGAAAGAAAGAAAGAAAGAAAGAAAGAAAAATGAAGTTTCTTGTGCTGTGTTTAAAAAGCAAGACAGTGTGTTGTCATTTAAAAATTAAATGATATTCTACCCTGGAGAGGATCAGCTTCAATGACTGCCTTAAAAACCACATACTATGGTGTATCAATAAATAAGGTATTGATGGGACCAGGGAGATAGCTCAGTAGAATAAGCGCTGGCCTGGTGAGCACAAGGACCTGAGTTCAATCCCTGGTTCTATCCCCCCCCAAAAAAAGAAAAGAAAGTATTGATGACACTCCAGGTCCCCAGTTATTTCCTTTTGTTTGTTTAGGCCCTGACTATGCCACAGGAGCAACAAGAATAGCATGTGACCAAATGCAGGCTGCAGCACTGATCTGCCCGAAACCACGACTACTGTTGCACTATGTGGTTAGTATCAAAAAGAAAATCAAGGAACTCAGTGTACCTTGCTTGCTATTTTCCTTTTACAAATTAACCAGTCTCAGTGTTCTAATTTGACACTGAGAATTAAAAAAACCTGCTTTCAAAGCTTTATTGAAAACATTAAGTGGGGCCGGGGAGATGGCTCAGTGGAATAAGCGCTTCCCTGGCAAGCGCAAAGGCCTGAGTTCAATCCCTTGTTCTGCAAAAAAAAAAAAAAAAAAAAAAAAACACATAAAAACATTAAGTAAACAGTCAAGGGCCAGAGAAACATCGGGCATATGATGCACAGGCAGCAAGTGGAAGTTGGCATTGCATTTTTATTGTGTATACTCCACTTTCCACAGTCAGAATATCATCCCCTCATTCAGTTCTGAGGATCAAACCTAGGCCTCCATGCATACCAGGCAAGAGCTCCACTTACCCCAGCCCACCCCTGGCCTATTTTCTTCTAAGATTAACTCACCATTACACATTTAAAAAAAAGAGATTCTGGATCTTGGAGTTTTCTTAGATTTAAATTCTTCAGTAATTTTCAATCCCCACAACACCAACAGCTAACTTTCAGTGCTCCAGAGCATATCAGGCATTTGCCTAAGGAGGGCATGAATGAACTCTGGTAATCCTCACCACAGCACTACAGAGAGGCATTCCTATTATCTGCCATTTTACAGAGGAGAATGAGCACAGAAAAGCAAACAGTCACGCGGTCTCCCACGTAAACACAGGTCTGAAAAACTGGTTTGTGGACCGTGGGAAAGCAAGATGGGCTGCCATGAATGAACATGCCACATATGTGTTTACATGTATGTATATCGGCATAGAGCGAGAGAGAGGAACTCAGGAGGTAAAAGGGACAGCTGCTTTCTACTTCAGAAGCTTTTTAATTCTTTGTTCATTTTTTACCTGTTAAAGAGATTAATTAATACAGTAATTGAGTGATTCTCCCTGAGTCTTTCCTGGCCACAAGCAGGCTTAGATGCGTTTCTGCGCATCCAGCCTATCTGGAGGCTCAGCCCAGTGTGCTTGGGGAAGGAGAGAGGACTCCAGTGACCCGGAAGCAGGCTGACTCTGGGGTGGAGCTCTCCTCCAAAACCCTTATGGAGGGTGAGAAGAAAAATCAATTGTTGGGGGTGACGCTCCAGCCCCCCAATTCAGCTTTTACATCTGCAGCAGGCTTGGAAGTACTATAGTACATTTGGGGGTCAGCACAAAGAGGACCCCTCCTTTCTTCGCCCAATTTCCACTGCTTGCTTTTCCCTTCAGGGAAGACAAAGGCTCACATTCCACAATTAGCAGCTAGGTTTTAAAATGCTAATTCCTGGAGGAGTTTGTAATCCGGGTAAAGCCTTTCCACTTAGGTGTTAATTATTTCTACCTTCTTCCTGGGCAGGGCTGGGGAGAGGAAGAAAGGCCGATGGAACCCTGGGCCAGAGGTAGGTGTCCAGGGTGGAGGTGCCGGCACTTCCCTAATCCTCTCCCTATGCCTGTTCTTCAGCAATAGGGGAGACATGAAGAGATGGCCCTGTGGCTCCCCCAGGTCACCATCTCCATCACAAACAAGTCACCAAACAAGGAAATCAAGGAAAGATAACCAAGGAAGCAGAAAAATAATCCCCCACTGGGTTCCTGCTTCACAAAGCTTAACCACACCTGGAGGAGGTATGACCCTTCCCCCAAAGGAAGTTCCTGGGAGCCAATGTCCCCTGTTGCCTCAGAAAACAGGAGTTGGAAACAAAGATGAAGCCACCAGATGTGAGAAGGAGCATACTTGGATCGGTAACCACGCATAATAAACTCAATAAATGGCATCCAAGAACAAAAGATGGGGAGAGTGGTCTTAGAAATCACAGGTGTACCACAGGCTTGTTCTAAACATTTAAGTATTACAGAGAAATATGAAAGTAAAACTCCATATAATATAAATACAAAATAAGTTTTTTCAGAGTTATATAAATGTAAAACATACATAAGTGTTTGGGTTTTTTTTAATAACAAGATAGCAGGATTTGTTGGGTTTTGGGTGGTTTTTTGTTTTTTTGTTGGTGGTACTCAGGACTTTGCACTTGCCAGGCAAGCACTTATTCCACTGACCTATCTCCCTGGCCCAGGATTTCTTTTATCTTGTAGGTCGCTTGCTCTTTTTTCCCCCTCAGTGATGTGTTGTGGGTACATTGTCAATATCAGCACACTTGGTATCTGTAGTTTAGGAAATACTTAAAAATTTTTTTTCATTAGTTTTTTCTGATTCTACAAGAAATGCATATCTAAAGTTAGGAAAGCGAAACAGAAGTATAAAGAAAAAAACCAAAGCACCCACAGTCTGAGCACCCTGAAATGCCTACTGTTTTCTGGGTAGTCTTGGTAGAAGGAGTAACTTGGTACAATCATAGCCTGGAGAATAACAGGCAGGAGTCCCTCACTAGTGGCAAAGTGAGCCCAACCCAGAGCTGGGTGCAGGGACAGCCATTACTCAGTCCTTACATCAGCCTTGCTGCTGGGCACTGGGACTCCCAACACTGCCCAGTCTCTCTTCGTGCACCATAAACTGCATGAGAATAAGGACCTGTCCAGGGTGCCCGTACTGTGCCCAACACTTAACCAGCCCCTGGTAAGTGCATGTTGAATGAGTGAATCAACTACGCCAGTTTGCATGCATCCCACCTTCCTGGCCTTGATTTGTATTTCCTCTGCCTATAGTACTTTTTTTCTTTCTCACATTCTATTTGTGATCATTCTGCACCATGGTTGGAAAACGGTTTGTCCTCTCCAAAACTCATTTTGAGGGTTGAATCCCAATAACAGTGTTGAGTAGAGGCGGGCTCTTGAAGAGGTGTTTGGCCATGTGGGATCTGCTTTCATAAAGGGGGGAATGCCCTCTCCCAGCAGTGGGGTCCTCTTCTTCTTCTTCTTCTTTTTTTTTTTTTTTTTTTTTGTGGAACCAGGGATTGAACTCAGGTCCTTGCATTTGCCAGGGAAGCGCTTATTCCACTGAGCCATCTCCCTGGCCATGGGGTCCTCTTCTTCAGGGACCAGATTAGTCTTAGCATGAGTAGACTGTCAAGCAAAGCCATATGTGATGGCCTATATGGTAGCCTATGCCACTAATGGCCGCTTCTTGGAAGGCAGAGACAAGAGGCTTGCAAGTCTGAGGACAGCCTGGGGACAGGAATGTAGCTCAGAGGTAGACCTGTTTGCCCTTGTGCTTTCCATGATAAATTCAACCTGCGTGAAGCCCTCATCAGAAGCAGAGGAAATTCCAGAGCCATATTTCTAGGTTTCCCAGCCTCCAAAACCATAAGCTAAAAAAACTCTCTCTAAGGGGCCAGGGAGATAGCTCAGTGGAATAAGCGCTTGCCTGGCAAGTGCAAGGGCCTGAGTTCAATCCACAGTTCCAAAACAAACAAACAAACAAACAAACAAACAAACAAAAAAACCCAACTCTCTTTGTAACAAATTAGCTAATCTCAGACATTTTGTATATAATCTGAAGACAGCATACTTTGAAGTGTATATCCTCCAAACCTTTCCTATCAACTCACCTTTTCCTCAAATCAACCCTCATCTTTTTATCCCTTGATTTTGCCAATTATTGACCACATAGAATAGGATTCACAGCTCCATTCTGTGTACACGCGCACACACACACACACACACACACACACACACACAATTTTATGATGTAGCACCAGGATATTCACCATCCACTAGTTTGGATGGGAGGTTCTGAGTCAAGTGAGGTGGCTTTTAATGAAAGTTAGGTAAGGGCCAACCAGATAGCTCAGTGGATTACACAGCAATTGAACCTGGCATGGCGGTGCATGACTGTAATCCCAGTGCTTGGGAGACTGAAAACAGGAGAATCACTACGAGTCTGATCTACATAGTAAGACCCCGTAGACCTTGTACCAAATACATAAAAAAAAAGAAAAGAAAAGAAAAAAAGGTGGTTCCATGCATGGTCTAGATCTGCCAAACTTGCTCTAAGGCTTAGTATCCTCCTTTGTAAATGAAAGTCTTGCACTACAGTAGCTCTGCGTTCCTCGCAAGTGCCAAGTTCTATAATTTAGGGCTTTTGTGTATATTTCCATTCATTCCTTATGACAAGATGTCTCCCCTCCTGCAAAGATTTCATGAACCTAATTCCTAGATTCAATTTTAAGATTCTAAAATTGGAAAACAAAAATATGTTGCAATATATAACTGATTTTCAATAATAATTTCTGAACTTGCTAATATTTTTTCTCATCTGGATCTAGTTGGAATTTGTGACATATCAACAGTGCCCTGGTCTAACTTACTTGTTAAGAGTTGGTTGTATACCCTCTCATCCATCCTTTTCCCCTTTTGCCAAAGAAATTTTGGCTTCTGATGCTTAAGGATATGACCAACTATATTTTGTATCCTTTTATTTTATTTTATTTTGCTTTGTTTGTTCTTTTTTTGTGTTGCTGGGGATTGATCCCAGGATGTTGGGTAAGGCAAATGCTCTACTATTGAACCAGATTTTTAAAATTTTATTTTGAGCTAAATTCTCACTATGTTTCCCAGGCTGGTCTCAAATTTGTGATCCTCCTACCTCAGCCCACCTGAAGAGCTGGGATTACAGATATGCAAAACCATGACTACCTACTATAGTTGTCAAAGAATCCAATACTTTTGAAATCCCTGAGGCTCTAAGCTATCTGATTTCCAGAGCCTTTTCATATTTCCAGCACCTACAGCTCTGATCACACCATGCCCAGTGCACCTTTATCTTGTGGTCTGATTTCTCTCTGGGGAGAATCCCTCAAACTTGTCTGGGCAACTCTGGTGTGTTTACTTCCAGGCCCTATATATTCTAATTATGAACATTGCATCAGTTCTTTTTTACATCTGCTAATTTTTTTTCAGAGATAATCATTCCCCAAAAATATGTCCAAGTTAATAATTGCCATAGAAAAGAAACATGTTTATAATCTGTCTCTATTAATTTCACTACCCTCTGCTGTGTCTCTGAATTTTTAATCCTCTTCTATTCCTCATGTTCATCCTAATCTTAAGGCATAAAAATGGCTTTCAATGACATACAGAAACAAAATTCCCTCATCATTCTTAAATCACAATCATTCACCTCAAGCAGGGAAAGGAAGCATATTCTGGAGGTATATGTGTAAGCCTGGGACCATCTGTCAAGGTGTAGTACAGTTTAATCTACTGCACTTTTGATCTCATTTCTTGTAGAGCTGACTCCTTACAACCTCTCTTCCTCATCTTTGGCCATAACTCACAGACTACCCTCAGGCCTACATGATAATTGTATGTGATATTTGCAAAGTTGTCACTTCTATGACCAGGGCAGCTCTGCCTGTGAGATAGGCAGGACTGGAAGTTGTTTTCCCTGGTTTCATTTCAGTAAGGTCAGAAGTTTTCTCTAAAGTCAGAGAAGTTAGGAATATGAGGGTATTACCAGCCTCCTGATTCACTCTGCCACTACTGAGTTTTCTTTTCTGGAGGCTAATAGGGATTCACTCTGTGCCCATGATTATAGGTAACTGGCTTCCCAAACCACTGCACTGAGAGACATTTCCTCTCAGTAACCAGGTTGCAAAACAACTGTTAAGAGAATGAGCCACACCTTCTGTGGTCAATTGAGAGCTGCAGAATGATGGCTTCTCCAGCCAGTCCCTCTACTATCATGAAGCCAGGGCTCCCAAGCTCAGGCAGTCAGAGGACAATCACCCAAGAGAAGTGGAAGGAAGGAGGAGGGACAGATCACATTAACTGGAGCTGGGGCCTGTTAAACTCAGACCTATTGGGACTAAAAGCCCCTAAAGAAATGTCACACCTACTTGTAGAAATCTTTACAGCAGGAAGCAAGGGTGACAGACCACTGAGTTGAGGTCCTAGAAAATGCTTGCAATAGCCTGAAAATAGACAGTTTTCAATCCTTCCCTGAGAGGCAGGAGGTAGGAGACAGTAAACACATTTTCAAAGATGTCTTGGCCTCTGTCAGGCTGCTGGTTGCTAAAGTGGGAAGAAAAGAGGTAACCAAACCAGGCATTTGCTTTTAAGTTAAGTATGAAAGGTTCCTTTCAGAGCTTGAGAACCCTTGAACCCCATGAAAGAGTGACACCAAAGATGACAGACATGGTTTACATGTTCTCCACTGATTGGTGGGTGACCAAAGCAAATTGTTTATATTCTTTGAACTTCAGTTTCTTCAATAATAACAACACTCCCACCATGTTATAGGATAGTATAGTGAGAAGGAAATCATCTAAAGCCTGTTAAGTGAGGGGAACATGCTGTGTAGAGTTGTCCTTCGCTCTACAAACAATGAGGCCCAGGGAAGGTCCAAGGCCCTCCAGGATGGCTGATCTAATTGGAGATCTACAGGTAATAGAGCCAAGTACAGTGGGGCACATCTGTAGTCTCAGCTACTTGGAAGGCTGAGGCAGGAGGGTTCCAAGATTGAGACCAGCCTGAGCAACTTATCAGTTGAGGACCTGTCTGCCTAGCAAGCCCAAGCTTTTAGGCTCATTCCAAGTACTAACCTCCATAAAGAAGAAGTACTATAGAATCATGGTGGTTAGGCACTTACATGAGTTTCCTTGGTTTTAATTTCTTTTCTTTTCTTTTTTTTTCAGAATGGGGGATTGAACTCAGGCCCTTGTGCTTGCCAGGGAAGCGCTTATTCTACTGAGCCATCTCCCCAGCCTGCGTTATTTTAATTTCTGAAGAATTCAGTTTCCTCATCTGTAAAACAAAAATATACAATATACTGTATATTCTCAACCCCTTCTCTGAAACTCCTATAGTCAGTTTCAAATCTATGTGAATACAGCACTAGCAGTGGAGTCTAGGTTACCCCAGCATCAACCACATTAGCTTTTCTGTCCTAAAATGTGAGAATATTTGTGTTAAAAGTGAAAAATGAAGATTATAAATAGCTTCTTATTAGTTCACATTAGACTTCACTGCAAGAATTTTGCTTTTTAAAGCTTTGGGATTTCAGATTGTGAATCCATGATACCTACTTCAAATGGTGTAGAAGAATTTATATCAAATGAGTGACATAATAGGGAGGTGGATCTCAATATTACATTAAGTTAACTGTTAGCATCACCTTGCCCAGCCTTTGGCCACAGTTATGGAAACCCAACAGGATATGACAATGTCAGAGAGCCTCAGGAAGATGTGCTAACTCAGATAAGTCACTCATGCCCAACATGTCCTTCCCAGTGCTCTATCTTGGGGAGATGAGAAGGGAATAATGTATCGTGAAGACATTTTCCATCCCCAGGTTGAACACTGGCGCATCACTTCCGTCCTATTGGGTGGTCTTTGATCTGGGGTCTCTGTGAACTGTGCTGAAGGTTATTTCTATTGGGCAACAAGAGCATAATGTGTTACACCAGGGATTGGAGCCTTAAGGGCAGGCAGGCAACATACAAGAACAAGGGGCTGCATGTGGTCTATGACAAAGAAGACAATACTTTCCATTCCTGAAAAGCAGGTGCTACCCACTAAAGAGTTGTTGGGTTTATCTGGTAATTTATACTTAGTATTCCCTGATCTTTTGATTTTTCAGGAAAAGTTAAAACCTGAAATATATAAAATAATCACTTTTTTTTGTGTGTGCTACCAAAGATCAAATCCAGAGGC
>NW_004524622.1:8001752-8007961 GCF_000260255.1 Octodon degus
TTCTTTCTTTCTTTCTTTCTTTCTTTCTTTCTTTCTTTCTTTCTTTCTTTCTTTCTTTTTCTCTCCTGCTTTCTTTCTTTTCTCCTTTCCCTCATCCTGGTTGTCCCTTTCCTTTGAACAGTTTCTTTCTCTTCCACAATATCTATTGTACCTGTCAGATTTTATTTTCCCTTTCAGGTTCTTACATTATTGAGACAATAAGATGCTTATAAACGAGGGCCTGATTTATTTCAACTGTGAGTAAGGTGTCTAGGTGCATCCATTTACCTATAAAAGCCTTGATTAATTCAAGCCCAATGTGCTTTCTATCCTGAAGTATTTATTAGGAAGATTGCAACAGTGATGTTACTAATTAAACAATATTTGTTAAGCACTGAGCACTACACTGCTAGACACTGAGAATAAAACAGTGAACAAAACCAACAGAGTTCCTGTTCTTAAGAGCTTGCAGTCCAGCCTATATGCTTTTGTCACATTTTTCAATTTTCATTGTCACTCTGGGCTTTAAAATCTCCTGAAATTTGAAATATGGGCAAGTTCACCAAGGAAGAATAAGAGTAAGGCCATGGCCAGAGGCCCCTAAGACTCCTGAATTTTCCATCCAGCTCTGGTGTCTATTGCTTAGTTCTGGACTAGGTCAGGATTCTCTCTGCAAGAAAAAGGAATCTCTAAGGATATTTCCTTCTTAAAGACTGTCTTTCTGGGGTCCACTGGAATTCTTTCTGCCTATTAAAGTGTTATAAATATTCTGCCTTATATTTCAATAAGAATGACTTTTCAAGACGGGGTTCAAAAAATGGATTTTCTTTGAAAGTCAGCTCTTTGGGCTGGCCAGATAGCTCAACAGACTAACATGCCTTCTTAGGCAGAGGCAGGGGCCAGTGCCAGCCCTGCCCTCGGGGTATGCTGAGACGTTGATTGAGACTGGGTGTGGTGGCGTGCACCTGTGATCCCAGCCCTTGGGAGGCCGAAAAACAGGAGAAACACTATGAGTCCAATTTACACAGTGAAACCCTGTAGAAAAAAATAAAAAACAAAAAAAGTCAGCTCTTTTTCTTGTTTCTTTTCTCCAGTTCTACTACTTAGAATGGCATAGAGAAGGTCAATCACACCCATAAAACTTCCAGAGCTGACAAAAATCTCGGGGTTGGCTGTCTTCTATAAGCAAAAACAAATATCTAGGGATGTGATAAAACCAAAGTCAAGACTTACTATTTTCATTTATTTATTTATTTATTTATTTATTTATTTATGTGTGTGTGTGTGTGTGTGTGTGTGTGTGTGTGTATAGCCAGCTCAGCCCACCAGGGGGCGGGGCTGGCTGGCATGTGGTGCTGGGGGATTGAACCGTGGTCCCTCTGCTTTGCTATAGCTTGTTCTAGGTAGGTGCCCTAGACCACTGAGCCATCTCACCAGCCCCGAGACTTACTATTTTCAATTAGGAAGCCATTTCCAGGGGGCCTGCCCATTAGCTCAGTTGTTTAAGTGCCTGCTCATGCAAAGGCAGTCAGGTGCAGGATACTGCATGTTCAATCCCCCACCTTCACTTACCAGACCCGCCCTTAAGGCAGCCTGGGCCAGCCAAAAAAAAAAAAAAAAGGAAGCCATTTCCAGGCTTACTACTTCATACCTACATGATGGGAGCACCGCAAATATTGCATAGCTACATGGAAGATGCTTGGATGAAGCCATGCATGAATGGATGGATGGTGAATAGGAATTAATTGAATTAATGCGTAAGATGTCACTTGACTTAGTTTTCTTCTACTACAAAGATAAAGTGAGAATGTTTCACTTTAGCCAAGGGTATCTTGGGCAGTCTTGGGAACTGGGGTTCAGTTCCAAGGGAGCATCTAGGGGCTTCCCAGTGCCCTCCCAAAGGTAGAAGAGAGTCAAGCTTGTTGCAGCTTGTGGTGCTGCTGGGCTGAACACAAGAGTGTACCTTGACTCATGCCTATGAGTTCAGCCTCCTTTGAGCTATTTTTATTCTTTATTTTGTATCCATGACACTGTTTCCACCATTCTGAATAACTGGACTTACTTGCTTACATTTGGTATACCTCTTCTTTGGAAGTTTTATTGCCATATTATTGTTCCCATTGGCCTGTTGATACCAGCAAATAAAAACACTATGTTCTGAAAAGGACAGTCATAATTGGTTCTGATTGTTAAACATCAAGAATAGGCCCTGTCATTTCTATTTATACCCAGTGAAATGAAAAACAATGTTCCAGTTCTGAATGAATAATCTATATTGCTTAAGTAAAGTAATTATAAAGGGTAAAATAGAAAGAGAAACAAAAGCAATATTGCAGAGCGGCTGAGGAGCAAGGGCCCTGGTCTCCATGATGCCAGTAACTAGCCACACGTCTTTGTGCCAGTCTGTTGAACCCCCAACATTTATTTATTTATTTCCTCATCCACAAAATTGCAGGCTGACTTTAAGGCCTAACTTTTCTTTCTAAAACCTTGCTATTTATTAGTATTATGGCTTGTGTGTGTGTTTGTTTGTTTGTTGAAACAGGGGTTGAACCCAGAGCCTTCACACTTAACTATATCCCCAACTCTTTTTTTCACTTTTGTATTTCAAGACAGGGTCTCATGAAATAGCTAAGTTTCTCTGGATGAACTCAGACTTGTGATCTTCATGCCCCAACCTCACAGAGTGTGAAGATTATAGAAATACACCACCGTGCTCAGCTTGCTTATGAGATTTTCAAAGGAAAACTTTTACTAAACCTTTTTTCAGGTGGAAACTAGTTTGATATTTCCCTCTTCCTTTGACTTCAGCATAATTCTTTCAACATCAAACCATCTTTTCTACTTGTTTCTTCTGTGTTGTTTTTTCATTGCTCTCGACTGTTTCCTCTTCTGTTTTCTCTCTGGGTGTTCCTATTGCTTATTTCAACACATCTATGGAAAAAGTACCTAAAATATTGGCCTCTGAGGTAACAGTCATTAGCTACTTTGTAGCTAATGAGTAAAAGTGCTCTCATGAGCAGTTCTTAGTATTTGAAGTTTAAAAAAATATTTGAAGTTTTAAAATGGAACTTTGTTGACCCACACTTTTGATCCATTCCTTTCCTTCCTGTACTGCACGTGTACATGATTGCAAGGTTACAGGTTCAGAAAGGACTTTGGCAGCATTGTATGAAGACAGATGAAAATAACCTTAGTGCTCTGACAAGGGCAAATCAGAGTGTTGTAGGCAGCCAAGTTAGATAGAAATATTATAGGCAGTTTGACAGGGTCAGGCTCTCAAAGAGACAAGATGGAAGACAAGGTGACTTTGCAACTTGGAAGAGACAAACACTCCCATATGGGCCACACCTCAAGACCAAGACAAAAAGAGGAAACACAGCTACATACTTCCCTAGGGATGGGCATTAGGGACTGATATCCTAAATAGTATCAATCACCTTGAAAGAGCCCAAATGAGTCACTAGCCCAACCCCCAACAGGAAGAGACCCTGTTCCATATACGTGCCACTTCCTATGTGACTCACCTTCCCATTTGATACTGGATTTAATCAATTTTACCTGAGCAATGGTGCTTGTAATCTCATTGGTTGACCATAGTTTTGTCCCACCTCATGCCCAACTAAGCAAGTTCCCATGTCTTCTCCACCACCTTAGACCTGCCTCACCACATGGTTTTCCTCTATAAAAGTCCCTGCAAGAGACAACTTCCCAGGAGGAACTACCCGCTTGGGGCCCCCCTCTTGTCCCTCGGAACAGGAGCTTTCTTTCTCTCAATAAATATATTCTGCTCATAACCTCCATTTGTTCCTAAAATTCATTCTTCACTTTTAGAGAACATGAACTTGTGCAGGTCAGGTCCAGAGATCGTTTTTCTCTATGTCATTTGGAGGTTCCCTATATCATTTGGAGGTCACCCACCTGAGACCAGTTTTTCTCCCTGTATCAAGAGCACACCCAGACAAAAGGTGGGCCTATCTATACCCTGGGATAAGGTAAGAACTCATCTACTATGAGAATGGTTTCCAAGGCATTGAACAATTTAAGAGCTTTATTCAAAGTTATTTAAAAGCCAGGGCTGGGGAGATAGCTCAGTGGTCTAAGCATCTGCTTGGCAAGTACTAGGACCCAACTTTAATCCTGAGAATCACATGCTACACCAGTCCTGGAACTGGGCACACAGTGGCAGTTGTGGAGTTGTGACACACGTCTGTAATCCCAGCCCTGGAGAGGCTGAGACAAGAGGGTCACTATGAGTCTGAGCTGCTAGCAAGACCCTGTGCCAAATGAATAAATGATATAAACATGAGCTTTGTGTGCTATAAACATGTGTTTACTTTTTAAATATTAGTAGGGGAAGACCCTAATGTTCTACTCCCTTTTCCAGGTAAGGGTTTATGCCTTTGAAGGCCTTGCAGTGAAAAATCTGACATGAGTCTCTGGTTGATCAAAAATGCAGGTCCCAGGTTGACTGACACTGAGCTTTGACAGGGTGTTGAGGCTGGAGAAGTTCAATACCAAGAGGACCTTACCAAATTTCTGGCTTTGAAAGGTTCATAAAGACATGGATGGACATCAGGCAATGTTGTGAATACTGAGAAAGCAACTTCATGGGGCCATGCTACTCTTTTGGGTCACATAATCGAGGCTAACAAGGGACAGCAAAGGGTAGGGGCTGTAGAACTCAGGAGGATCTGAAAGGTTGGCCTTCTGCTGCCCAACTCGCCTCATCCTATATGCTATAAATCAATATGTGACTTTAGTCTCCATCCAGACTCTTTTCTTTTTTTCTGTTCCGACTTAGAAGAGTCCCTGTTCAATCCTTTCTACTTCCCATTTTGGTACAGTGGCTGGGTGGTCAGTGTTACATATGAGGCTTGAGCTTCAGTTTCCACATCTGTGAAGTGGTATTAATCAGAATACCTATCTCACGGAGTGACTAACAATGAAATCTAGAATAGAAGGCTTATCTTGTAGCAAACACCAAGCTAAGCTCTATGGACATAAATTATCATTTTATTTCATTCTTACAGCAATCTGGTAAAAGAATTACAATGTTATCCTCTTTTTGCTTTCCTAGAAAATGACCACATAATACTTAAGCAACTTGCTAAGAGTACTAGCTGGTTGTGATCTTACCTCTACCTCTTATTTCAATAATTAGGTGAGCTAGTGAGTATAAATACTTAGACAAGTGCAGACCCATGGCAGGTGTTCAGTAAATGTTAGCTGTTGTTGTTTTTGAGTTTAAGTTCTACTGGGTACAGAGACTTATTTTTGTTTTGCTCTATTCCTGGTACCCTGAATTATACTTGAAATATAATAGGTACTTAAAATATCTGTGTTGAGGGCTGGGAATGTAGCTCAGTGCTAGAGTATTTGCCATTTAGTATGCAAGAAACTGTGAGTTCAATCCCTATCCCGGGGGGGGGAGGGGGAGAAAGAGAGAGAGAGAGAGAGAGAGAGAGAGAGAGAGAGAGAGAGAATACTGAATTAATTATCCAAGAGTACTCATTCCTGTTTTTATTCTGCTGCAGACCAGCTTCTTCTCCCCTATCACTTGAGTACAGGGGGTAACTAACCAAGGATGCCTTGGCCAAGCCTGAGATCACTTCTGCAAATCATCAACACAGACTGGTCCTGGTGGCTTGTTCAACAATTGTCTCAGTTACTCTTCTCTTGTTGCTAGAACAAAATACCCAACACCCAGAATTAAGGAAGGACAGGTTTATTTAGCTCACAGTTAGTGGAAGTTTCAGTCCATATTTGGCTGGCTCCCAGGCAGAGTGGCACATGGCATTGGCCAGCCATTCATGGTGGCAGCAAACAGCAAAGAGCAAAGGGAGCAGCCATAGCAGTAGCTGCTAGCTAGCCTCTCTCCCCTCACATTGTAATGCAGATTACACACCAGAGAGCAGGAATAGCACTCACACCATAATGCCAGAATTGGATCATGAATTAATCACAAACTCTACAAGCCACCTCAAGACTGCATGAGGCTTTGGGGAAACAACTAGACACAAACCATAACAACCATCTTAACTTTAGTTTTCACCAGGATATCTAAGATCCTGGGAGCAGTAAATGAGAGAAATAGTGAATTCAAAGACATTAAGTCATGAAACTCAGTGGCTGAGATGGATGAGATGTGAAATGATATATAACCTGGATTCAAATCTTGGCTCTACTGCATTATAACTCAATCAAGTTACTTAACTTCTCTAAATCTG
>NW_004524622.1:8008061-8010494 GCF_000260255.1 Octodon degus
TTTCTTTCTTTCTTTCTTTCTTTCTTTCTTTCTTTCTTTCTTTCTTTCTTTCTTTCTTTCTTTCTTGGCTCCCAAGTTTTATTCAAGAACTCATAAATATTCCAGACAAAAGATCTTTAATTCTCATCTTCCTCCTCCTCTTTGTCCTGGTTAATCTGGAAGTAATGTAATTCATAATTCTTTTTGCTCCTAGCAACTATGTGCAACCAGTCACTCAGATTATTCTTCTTCGAATATTTTTTGGTGAGATATTTTAAATACTAGGAATGATGATTATACACACCTGATATCCCAGCTTCTGGGAGGCTGAAGAGGGAAGATCCCAAGTTCAAGTCCCATCTGAGGAAGTCAGCAAGAACCTTTTGGAAAAAGGCACCTCGGAAGTCACGGTGATCCTGCTCTTGCTACTTTCGGTGGTGACCACCCTCTACTGAGATTCCCGGATTTGCTGTTCACCTTGATTCTTTCCTGGAGAAACTGCTTGAAATTGGCAGCATCCATGATTCCATCTTTTACAGGATGTGTGCAATCAAGGGGGAACTTCAGGACCTGCTTCTTTTTTGCCTCCCTTCTCCGCATGACAGCCAAGGCATCAGAAAGGCGCTATACCCTAACTTTATACACACACACACACACACACACACACACACACTTTTTGAAACAAGGTCTTACTAAGTTGCACAAGCTGACTTCCAGCTTGCAGTCTTCCTGCCTCAGCTTCCTAATAGCTAGGGTTACAGGCATGTATAACCACACTGGGCTTTTTATTTACCTTTTTAAAGACATGGGGTCTTGTTGTCCTGGCCAGGCTGGCCCCAAACTCTCAGTTTCAGAAAATCCTCCTATTTCCATTCCCTGAGTAGCTGGTAGCAGGGAGGATCAGTACATGCCACCATGCCTGACCAGGAGAAACTACAAAGCAGAACTTACAGAACACAATATTAGGTGCATGGTTAATGTTCTACATATCAATAAAGCAGAACTTTGGAGCTCATTTTTTACAAACAGAAGAAATATACAGCTTTACTGGAAAAACTCTCAAGCAACCTACTAATCCTTCACAAGTTAATACCTAAAGTAACACAACATGGACCTTAATCAATAGAGTGTTCTTTAACTCAGAGTTCAGTAGCAAAGTAGTCTAGGCCGGATGGCTTTAGATAGCAGATAGAAGTCCCAGATCAAGGTTCTGGGAGATTCTGCTTCTGCTAATGGCCCTCTTCCAGACCTCACTCTGGTGTGTGTAAGTTGGTGCCTCTTTCTCTAAAGACCTGATTCCATAAGATCAGGTCCCACTCTTACAAAATCAGTGACTTCTGTAAGACCCAGCTCCAAACTCAGCCACACTGAGAGTTAAGGCTTTAACATGAAGTTGGAGAGGGACACAAATGGTAATTCTCATAGGGATTAGACAGTTCTCTAGTACATTCAGTATTGAAACAGGGCATACAACAACTTCTTTGCTTATTTCCAAAATTTTAATAATATATTAAAGGAATTCTAGGGGAAGCCTGGATGCATACTTTAGTGATAAATCTCTTGCCTAGCATGTGTGAAGCCTAGGATTAATCCCCAGCACCACCAAAACCGCATAGAAATAAACCAACAAAATTCTTACTATCGCCGATACCTAGGGCCACATGCGTGGTAAACATATGCATTACCGTTGAACTACACTCACAGGCTCAGAAAGCAAATTTTTAAAAAATATTTATTTATTTGTTTACTCAAGTCAACAACTTCTGACATTGCCAGTCCAACGGATAACACACTAGTATTATGGACTATTGGACTATATTGGACTATTTTGCTGAATTCACACACCTACAATATTTAAATGGCAATGGAATACCCATCTCTGACAAAACTAAACAAAAAAGGGGGCTACAAATGAAGGACCATTTTGTATCTGTATATACAAAGTAGTTAGGATAGCTATATAGCTACTTTCTCTTAATTCAATGAGAAGAAAGATTTGTGCTAATAGTGTTTGGATAGGATATCATGTCTGTATCTTGTACTATGAATAACCACTATGAAGACAGTAATATGCAATGTATTAATTATTGAAACTGTCCTATTAATTGTGTTTTGGTTTTTTTTTTTTTTTAAGGCGGAACCGGGGATGGAACTCAGGCCCTTGGGCTTGCCAGGAAAACGCTTATTCTACTGAGCCATCTCTCCAGCCCCTATTAATTGGTTTTTAAAAAATATTTTTCTATTAATTGGGTTTTTTTTTTTAAATTTTATTTATTTATTTGTGTGTGGGGGGGGGCCAGCTCAGCCCACCAGGGGACAGGGCTGGCTGGCATGTGGTGCTGGGGGATTGAACCGCGGTCCCTGTGCTTTGCTGAGCTTGTTCTAAGTAGGTGCTTTAGACCACTGAACCATCTCACCAGCCCCTATTAATTGGTTTTGAAACTGTCTCATTAC
>NW_004524622.1:8010600-8011690 GCF_000260255.1 Octodon degus
TCCCCCAGCACCACATGCCAGCCAGCCCCGCCCCCTGGTGGGCTGAGCTGGCCACACACACACACACACACACACACACACACACATAAATAAATAAAATTAAAAAAAAACAAATGGATGCTACTAAATGTGGAGGTTGAAAAGAAATACCAATAGCTAGCTTTAAGCAAGTTCCAATGATTTCAGCTGTTATTTCAGACAAAAATATTCACTTTATTTTTATTTATTTATTTATTTATTTACGGAACCAGAGATTGAACTCAGGCCCTTGGGCTTGCCAGGCAAGCACTTATTCTACTAAGCCATCTCCCCGGCCCAAGATATTCACTTTAAAAAGTATTGATTACATCCCTTACCTCTGTTTGACTTTTTTCTTGACATTATTTAAAGAATATGATATATAGACACAAGAGGCAGAGAGAACTCAGATTGAGACTGGCTTGGCCTGCTAGGTGGGGACACATCTTGGCTTAATCACGTAGTGGCTCCAGAATCCTATCTGGGAGAAGTTACTTCCCATCTCTTAGTTTTTTTTTTTTTGTCAACTGGGACTAAAATAGAACTTGCCTCATATATGTACAGACAGTATGTATGATGCTCAGCCAAATGCAAAATGTGGGCCAGCCAAATAGCTCAGCAGATTAAAGTGCCTGCATGCAAGCACAGGGGCCAGAGGTTTGATCCTTGGGCCTGCTGTGCCAGCCCTGCTCTGGGGGTGCACTGAGGCAGCCAGTGAGAAGGCCTGGTGGCGTACACTTGTAATCCTAGCAGATGGGAGGCTGTAAACAGGAGAATCACTATGAGTCCGATCTAGTAGTGAGACCTTGAACACCCTTCCCTAAAAATATAGAAAAAAAACAAGTGTAAAATGTGCACTAGGTGCAAAGGCATGGTATCTTGTAGCTGTCACCATGGCTGTCACAGGCACACAGAGAATCCTTGCTGTCAGAAATATAGCTTTATTCTTTTTTCTTTTTTTTTTGTGGAATTGGGGATTGAACTCAGGTCCTTGCGCTTGCCAAGGAAGCACTTATTCCACTGAGCCATTTCCCTGGCCTTAGTCTGACTTTCATAGTAGCCTGCCCACAGC
>NW_004524622.1:8011940-8013754 GCF_000260255.1 Octodon degus
CCAAAATTCTCTTAAGGACTAAGAATAGAATTAATCTTGTTTTATCAGAGAATCACTATGTTCAAGGGTTCAAGGACATCTGTTGTCACACACAGATGAACTAAGTTCTTATGCTATGCCTCCCAGCTCCTCATTCCACCACTTTTTTTTTTTTTTTTCATTTTTTTTTTTTTTCAGGGTCTCACTGCTAGATTGACTTGTAGTGATTCGCCTGTTCAGCCTCCCAAGAGCTGGGATTACAGGTGCGTGCCGTCATGCCCATCTCAATTGCTGTCGCAGCGCACCCCGGGGGTGGGGCCTACGAGGCATGCCCAGGGATTGAACCCCGTGACCCTTGCCCCTGCTTGCAGGAACTTTAATCCACTGAGCTATTTGGCTGGACCTCCACCACTTTGAAGCATACAATTGCACAGTCTTTAGTATATTCATAATGTTGTGCAGCTACATCCATGTCACTGTCTAATTCTACAATGTTTTTATCAACTCTGAAAGAAACTGTCACTCACTATTCCAGCTCTCAGAACCTCGTAACTACAACTGTGGTTTTTATCTCTAGGGATTTGCCTATTCTGGCCATAACCTATCTAGAATCACATAACATGGGAACTTGTTGGCTGGATACTTTCACTTACTGTCTTAGTTACTCTTCTCTTGTTGCTGGGACAAATACCCTACACTCAAAATGAAGGAAGGAAAGGTTTATTTAACTCACAGTTAGTGGAGGTTTCGGTCCATAATCACCTGGCTCCAAGGCCATGGCACAGTACAGAGCAGCCATTCAAGGCAGCAGCAAAGAGCAGAAGCAAAGAGAGAAGCAGCAGCTCCGGCAGCTGGCTGGCCTCTCTCCCCTCCTCACCCAAAGCAGGTGCAGCATCCACACCCACAACAATCAATCACAAACTCTTGCCTCAGGACTGCATGAGGGTTTGGGGGGACAACTAGACACAAACCAGAATACTTACCATGATGTTTTCCTTCCTTCCTTCCTTCCTTCCCTGTTTATTTTTTTCCTTTTTTTCTTCCTTCTTTCCTTTCATGCTAGGAATTCAACCCAGTGCTTTGTGGATGCCAGCTAAGCACACAATCAGCTTAACAGTGTGTGAACAAGAATAATTCTAGCTAATTCATAGGACTGTGAACTGATTGAGATAGTGTTTATGAAAGCTGTGATCTGGGCATACTGGTGCTGACACAAAGCTGGATTTGGATGGCTTTAGCCCTGGACTATTTGCGTGGGTTGATGTGCACCTTGATTTGGTGATTCTTCTCCTTCTCCTTCTCCTTCTTCTAGATGTATTTGGTACAGAGTCTTAATATGTAGCTCAGTCCCTGCACTTGCCTAAGCAGGCACGTAGCCCACTGAGCTATCTTGCTAGCCCCTCTCTTTGGCTCTTGATTGATGGAAAAGGTGAAGGGATTTTCGAGTGACATCCTCAATCCTAGCATGATGTGTTTAAGGTTCCTTTACCTTGTAACAAATATCAGTACTTGATTTACTTTTATGACTGAGTACTACACCTCTGTATGTACTACGCATCACATTTTGTTTATCTATTAATAGTTTATAGACACTGTACTTGGGGTATTTCCACATGTGTGTTTTCACATTTTGTCTGTTGTGAACAGACAAAATGTTGTTATGAAGAGTTTTTGTTGTTGTTTTGTTTTTTGTTTTTTGTTTTGGCCAGCTCAGCCCACCCTCAGGGCAGGCTGGCTTGATGCGGTGCTGGGGATTGAATTGCTGTCCTCTGCACCACTTAAGCTTGCCTAAGCAGGCACTTTAGACTACTGAGCTATCTCGCTGGCACTACTGC
>NW_004524622.1:8014739-8020192 GCF_000260255.1 Octodon degus
AACAACAACAACAACAACAACAACAACAACAACAACAGCAACTACAACAACCACCACCAAAGCAAGGTGTACATCAACCCATGCAGACAATCCTGGGGTAAAGCTATCCAAACCCAGATTTGTTTTTTTGTTTTGTTTTTGTTTTCAATGTGTATTTTATTTTATTTTTTTATAATTTTATTGGAAAACAAATAGCAATGAGACAGTTTCAATACCGATCAGTAGGACAGTTTATTTTTTTTTAATTTTATTTGTTTGTGTGTGTGTGTGGCCAGCCCAGCCCACCAGGGGGCGAGGCCGGCTGGCTTGTGGTGCTGGGGGATTGAACCGTGGTCCCCGTGCCTTGCTAAGCTTGTTCTAAGTAGGTGCTTTAGACCACTGAGCCATCTCACCAGCCCGTAGGACAGTTTCAATAGTAAATACATTTTACATTTTTGTCTCAGTGGTTATTCATTGTACAAGATGCAGACATGACATCCTGTCCACAAACACTATTAGAACAAATCTTCTTATTCATTGAATTAAGAGAATGTAGTTGTATATCTATCCTAACTATTTTGAATGTACAGATACAAAATGGTCATTCACTTGTGTCCTTATTTAGTTTTGTCAGAGAAGGGTATTCCATTGTCATTTAAACATAGTAGGTGTGTGAATTCAGCAAGAATTCCAATATAGTCCAGTAGTCCATAATAGTAGTGGGTTATCCGTAGGACCAGCAATGTCAGAAGTTTACAGCCCAGCATACCAACATGGCTTCACCCCTTATACTTTGTTTTTATACCTTTCTGCTGGATGGGTAAGATCAAGATAAAGCAACACCTATATAACAAGAAATTAACTTTTGTATCTGATAAGGTCAGTCAAATACCCTCAGGATTTATCTTGAAACCCTGTACCTCACTTTGTAGATCCTTTGTCATTGTCAGCCATGTGGATGACTCACAGCCGTTGCCTGACCAATTTGCTCTGTGAAGGCCTGAGAATGTTTTCTCTCCATGTGACTCTCCTTAGGCACACTCTACATCATCGATCACTTTCCTCTTTGGTCCCATAATCTCCTTGATCAGAAAATTTGGGACACAACTGAGTTATAGGATGTTACAATGTAGGTTCTATGTCCTGAGTCTCCACTGACCTTGAAAGGCTAGGGTCAAAATGTTGGCTGTCCTTGCAGCCCTTCTATTTCTCTAATTTTTGGTCTGCAAACTTAGGTTGTTAACTCTCCAAAAGAGACACTTATTATTACCCTACAACATATATAGTTGGCAAACCCAGCCTGTGTCAGCACCAGTATGCCCAGATCACAGCTTTCATAAACACTATCTCAATCAGTTCACAGTCTTATGAATTAGCTAGAATTATTCTTGTTCATACACTGTTAAAATGTATTACAGTACCAGATGTTCAATATTAAAATGGAATAGAACAAACCTGTTCAGAAAGCAACAAATTTAGCAAATTCCCATCTGTTCCCCTTAGCCAGAGATTTGGTTATCTTTAGGCACATAGCTAGAATTCCTGGACACCTGCATATAAACTTCCTTTGTAGGCTCTTTTTTCTGTCTAGTTGCTTAAGAATCTTCCTACTGATCCCCTATCTTGCTGGCTATGGTCTTTTCTGGCCTCTGAAAGGATCCCACACCCTACCCTGCTATGTTAAAGTTGTGGACAACTTAAGATCTGTGAAAACAAGATGCCAATCTTGGCTCCCAAAAGCCTGGGATGGTAGAAAAAAGTCAGAGTCTGGCTTAGTTGTGTTGTTTACCTTGGATGGCAGCAAGATACAATGTCCTGGAAAACATGAATGCAAAAAGCCTTCCATCCATTATGGATGAATAGAGGGATTTTGAGACTTAGATAAACTGGGACAAAATGCTGCCTGGTTTTCTCCATCTTTGTAAAGGAGCCTCAGGAGTCACAGGGAACCACAGCTTCTAAGGGGAGGATATCAGTATCTAACCACAGGTAGGAAATTGAAGCTCAGAGAAGCTAAACAGTTTCCCAAATCACACAGCAGGCCAAGCCTGGAAAAGATCACACTGAAGCAAGAAGTTTGGATGTGGGACTTTCATGTGGAACAGGATGATTTGGAAAGGCTTCCTCGGAATTCTGTAACTGTTCTCTCACAGTGGCCCTAGGTTACTGTCATCTCCAAAATTCTGGGAAGAGAATTTCAGGGAATCTTTGCTTTAGGGGACATAACTGCATCTTTATTTTCACATGTCTGTAACTGGCACAGCGTTTTTGTCTATTATGAATATAGGAAACAAACAACAGGAATGTTAGTAATACTTGATACTTTATTATCAATGGAAAACATAGTTACTTTCAAATGAATAATATTTTGGCTATTATAGTATTTTTAAAAAGCATTTATTTACATTTATCGCTGTCTCAAAATTAAAGGAGTAAGGGTGGGGACGAATGTAGCCCAGTAGCAGACATGTGCTTAGCATGCACAAGGGGCTGGGTCCAGTCTTTATACTGCCCGCCCAAAAGAGTGAAGAACAGGCCGGGGAGATGGCTCAGTAGAATAAGCACTTGCCTGGCAAGCACAAGGGCCTGAGTTCAACCCCTGGTTCTGAAAAAAAAAGAGCAAAGAACAAAATGAAATTAAGGCAATTATTAGCCACTACTAGATCCTACTTACTGTATTAGTAAAGGAACTAATGTATTTCTAGATCACAATTTGTCTTTAAAAATACTGTATACTGATAGCTATATCTAAATGTAATTGTTTTTCTTTGTGATCATGTTATATATAATTTAATATCTATACATATTTATATACAGGCACACATAAGTTAATTTTTTTGAATTTAATAAGAGTCTACAGGGTCTCACTACATAGATAAGACTGATAGTGATCCACTTGTGTTCAGTTTCCCAAGAGCTGGGATTGCAGGCGTGCACCACCACGCCCAGTCTCCATCTCTGCCTCAGCGTAACCCGGGGGTAAGAGTGGCACGGCACACCTGGGATTAAACCCGGCCGCTGCACTCTGCCTAAGCAGGCATTTTAGTCTGCCGAGCTATCTGGCCAGCCCATAAATTAATTTCAAAACATCAGTTGGTACGTTATTTGCAATAGCTGAAATGTAGAATCAACTCAAGGATCCATTTATAGGTCAGTGGATAAACCACATCTGATGTATTCATTTAATTGAATATTATTCAATCTTAAAAGGAAGGAAATTCTGACTTGAGAACATTATGCCAAGTGAAATAAGCCAGTCTCAAAAGGACAAATACTGCATAGTGCCTTTTAGATGAGGTACCCAGAAGAGTCAGATTCACACAGACCGAAAGGAGAACAGTGGCTCCCAAAGGCTGGAGGTGGAAGGGAATATGAAATCATTAAGGATCTGGAGTTTCAATTTTTCAAGATGAAAGGAACTCTATAGGTAGATAGTGATGACAGTTGCAAAACAATGTGATAAACCTGAGGCCATTGAATCATACATGCACCTGAAAATGGTTAAGGTGGTAATTCTTATGTTATGTATTTTTACCACAATTTTATAAAAACCTTATTTTTTCTTTTGGCCAAGGGAATCTATAGACTTTCAGACTGCCAAAAGGAATTAACACAAAAAAGTAAAGAAAAATTCTTTTAAATGAATAACAGTTCACATTTAACAATACAAGAGGGCCAGTGTCCTTACCTACCATATTCTGTATTTTTTTTTCCTACCATATTCTATGCACAAAACTCCCACAGTTCCCTGTGCTTATAAGGAAGCATGCAGGAGCCTGATGACTTACTCCTATTAGTCAGTACTTAGATACCTTGTGACTCACATAGACTCTGAGCTTCCGTGTTTTACATGGAGGGGTTACTCTGAGCTTCCTACATTATTGGGGTTGCCTGAAAGATCGGGGGTGGGGGGTTGGCAGTATGTGTGGCCATCCCCACTACCACTGTGACCTTGAAGCTCCTGGTTCTCCTTTTCCTGTGTGAAAGGCCTCCTCCTCTCAGGTGTAGGATTGTCCTGTGTCCTGTCATTCCCATGAAGTCTTCACTGAATATTCTGTTTGAGTCAGTGGCTCCTAATATATGGTCAGTAAGTGGGTAGTCTCTCACCAATGAAGGTACTTCCCTCTCAACCAGCAATAAAGAATAAAGGCTTGGAGTTGGGCAGGGTCCGGGTAGTGTCTTGGCCTAGACACAGAGCTACAGCTGCATGTGCTACATAGAGAGCAAGGTACTTCTCTCCCATGAGCCTCAGTTTCCTCATCTGTAAAATAGATGGATGATATTGCCTCATCACAATTGTAACAATTCAGCTGGATCATAAACATAAAATGCCCAGATATTTAATAAGCAGAAACTGGTAATTTTATTGTTACTGGTCTTGGCTGATGAATACTTTCAAAACACGGATAGGAAATTTGTATCCGCAGTCATAATAGTAATAACTTACTAGGGTCATAGGCACATAATAAATATTAGATACCTGCATGAAATCAGGGGAATATAGTTGACAAATTGTTTATCCAAGTTTATCATTCTTGGGTCTCATAACAACCTTATGGTGAGTTAAGTACAATACCAGTCCCCTCCTAGGAGGCCAGCTTAGAGTTCTAAGTGCACTGCTCTCTAAGTTCAAACTTTGATTGTGACTTTTTTCTTTCTTTCTTTCTTCAGTACTGTATGTATTGATCCCAGGGCCTTCATCCTCATCTGTGTCTTCAGTTCCTTTTTGAAAAACAAATTATATATATTTTTGAGGCAGAGTCTCACTAAGTTGCTGAACTGCCCCCAACTGGGCTTGAACTCACAATCCTCCTGCTTCAGCTTCCAGAATGCTAGAATTATACATGTGAGCCGCCACATCCAGCTCTCCAGCTGAATTTCTGGGAATCCAACATGACTGCATTTTGCAGCTCCCACCTACCTGCCTCACCAGCAGAATCTGCCTATCCCAAATAGCTTAATAGAACCTTTAGGTCCTACTTTGTCCTATCCAAGGCCCCTGCTCCAGGGTGTCTAAGCCTGGCGGCAAAGCTGGGATGCACAAAGTTATCAAAGACCTTCCCCACTGAGCAAGCTTAGGCACCTCTCCACCTCAACATCCAAGAATCACCCTCATCTCCATATCCCCACTTCCACCACCCAGCGGGGTCCTAGAGCTCCAGCTGGGAAGATAATTAGCAGCCACTATAATTAGCGCTAGACTCCTGCAGTCTGAGGGAGTGACCCCTGTAAGGATGTAAGCCAATCTGACCTCGGCTAACCTGGGTCTGCCTCCCTGTCTGGTCCCTCCACCTCCCCCCACCCAGATGGGAGGAGAAAGGACAAGAGTGCTCATTTCATCCAGGAGGGCCGCCCACCATCCTACCGTCGTGTGAGCGCTTTTCCATATGTGCATTCTTCATACATTTTGTCCATGTATTCACTCCATGCTTACAGCCATTTTTTTTTAAATTTTATTTATTTATTTATTTGAG
>NW_004524622.1:8020292-8025743 GCF_000260255.1 Octodon degus
TGGTGCTGGGGGATTGAACCGCGGTCCCTGATGCTTTTGCTAAGCTTGTTCTAAGTAGGTGCTTTAGACCACTGAGCCATCTCTCCAGCCCGCTTACAGCCATTTTTTTATATCATGTATTTATAACCCATATTAAGGGAGCTTGAAAGATTGATGATAGTGACGGTAATTAACTATTACTATTTAAGTGATTTACACTATGATAAGAATAGTAGTGTCAGTTGTTATTTGTTTTTAAAACTCTGTGAAGTGTTACTATTGCCACGGCTATTGTCTTAGGAGAAAAGAAGGCTGGAAAAGGCTGATCAACCATTTCTGGTATTACTGTCAAATAAAAATATTACAATGTGTCCTTAGTCACTTTTTCACCACACTTGGAACCTTGTGATGTCTGGTCTTCCCCAGAGTCTTAATGACCATGGAAGGGTTTTTTTTTCATCAGATTTTTTTTTTTCCATACTGGGGATCAAACTCAGGATCCTGTGCTTGTCAGGCAGCTACTTAGGCCACCAAGCTCTCTTCCTGGCCCTGTACCAAGAATTGAACTCACAACTGTCCACTTGCCAGGAAGACACTGTGCTGCTGAGCTGTATCCTCGGCCCAAGGTAAGTGTTTCTAACCCGTCCAGGCACCAAGGCAGCTATGGCAGTGCAACTAATGACACTCACAAAAAAGAACCTCCAAAACTGCTCCAGAAAGTGACAAGAATGATAGCATAAGAAGCATGTTCAAAGCAGGGGGAGTATTTTGAGGATTAATGGCAATGTGTCTTTTACTATACTAAAATTTAAAAATGATTTTTAAACATTCGTTGATTTTTTTTTTTTTTTTTTACGGAACCAGGGATTGAACTCAGGCCCTTGCGCTTGCCAGGGAAGCGCTTATTCCACTGAGCCATCTCCCTGGCCATTCGTTGATTTTTATTATGCTTTGTACAATTTTGGGGCAAGTCACATCTCTTAGCTTCATTTTCCTCACTGGTAGCAGAGATAATGCTGTCTACCTTGCAGGATTATTTTTAGATTAAATGCAACAAGGACACACAATGCTTGGCACATAGCAGGTACTTAATATGTGATAGTTGCCTCTCTAGATCCTGAATTAGAATCACTTGGCCTTAGCAAATTTAGGAAAAATACTTCATTTTGAGTGAATAATGCAGACTTCTGTCTGATCAAACACTGGCTGCATGTGAAGAAAGTTGGAGGCAGAAGGAGGAAAAGAGCAACAATCAGCATTGACTTTTGGTCTATGGTGATTTTTAGTCACAGCAGAACTGTTTAAAAGGGACATTTAACCCAGTGGAAGACACAGTCCCAGTCTCTGGATACCGTTTCAGAATTCCAGTTATTCATATTCACATCCCCAGAGCAGAGGCTGAGAAGTGAACTACAGGGGGACATATGCTCTCTGCACCAGAGATGGCAGGGTAGGAAAAGGAGGGCAGGGAAGAAGCAGGGGGCCTCAGGAAGCAAGAGCAGAGTTGAGTCAGTCTGAAGCTCAATGGAATTTGTGAAGCACTGTGATATGTATCATAATGCTGTGCCCACTGAGATGTCAGCCATACCAAGACATGTTCAGGTCTCTCCATTACTCTGCCATGCCTGGATCATCATCCCACATGCGAGAACATTATACTCTGCCTGTGGATAGCTTCATCTGTCAAGCCTCTTCCTCTTCTTTGCTCATGACCCTATGAAGAATTATGATGGACTTTGACAGGTCAAAGCATTCTACATGGCTGACCTTAGTTTCCTCACTGGTAGCAGAGATAATGGTAGCAAAATCTCACTTGTACACAGCCTGTCATTGGCCATCTGGAGGCCAACCATAACACCTGATACAGTGTGCCATGGAGGAGATCAGAGGGAGGATGGGAGAGTGGGGTTCTGGGTTGAGTAGAAGCACAACTGAGGGGCCTTTGAGTGACAGCCTGGAATAATTACCTCAGGTACACTAAATCAGATTCTCTAGGGCAGGTCATCTTACCATGTGCATTTTTAAAGCAAACTTACTCTAAGACTAATAGACTCTAAAGCTTGAGAAACCCTGCCTTAGACCTTGGCCAATTCACTCTAGAATTGGCTTCCACAGGCACCTTGAGAAACTGAATGTCTTTGTTCACAAAATGGGTCATTTGCATTCTGGAGATAGCCATACCTCCCACGGTGAGGCGGGCCCACACCTTGTCCCAGTCATTGAGAGCATTTGCCTATTTAATTTGCCTGCTGTCTTCTCATACCTAATTTGATTAGAATGTAAGCCTTAAACTGAACTTAGCATTTTAGGAATAAAACATAGAAGTAAGAATTTCCAAGGAGAAGAAGAAGAAAAAGAAAAATACTCTGTAATCATAGTTTCTCACTAGGGGGAATATAAAACTGGATATAAAAGAGCCCTTTCATCTCAGCTCTCTATAAATGTTTAAAATAGGGTTGGTGATAATTAATGTTTCTATAAGTATATGCTTAAGAAGGTCGTTACAATCAGCCTTTGTCTGCTCTGTGTTGGCAGCCTGGACCACTGCATTTCAGAAGGGAATGTTTGAGGGTCATTTCACATTGCCTCACTCCTGGCAATTCAAGAGCTGCTATAATTCTGCCAAAGAACATAGAGGGTTTCCTAGTCAAGTTCCATCCTGATTTTGATTATTGTTTATCTCCAGTCCCTGTCTGAATAGTCGTAGTAAAATAGAGGAAGTTTTACTCCTGAATCCGAGGTCAGCTTGTAATGAACCATGGTTTCAATTGCAGGAACAGCTGCTTCTTTTATAAGCAAAAAGGGTTCACTTACAGTTCAGGGTAACACAGAAATAATTTAAAGAACAAGGACGCTTCTATTCATTTCTTTATTTTCTATATATTTTTGAAACATTTTGACATCTGAGTGCCTGTAGAATGTGGATTATTGACTAGACTCAACAGGAAAAAAAAAAGAGCCAATAAAGCTTAATAAAAGAGAGAAATGAAATACAATATTTCTTGACCCACCTCCCACCCCAAACATTATATAAAAGTTGAATTTGTATATAGAAACTTCAAATAGTGGACTACACTTTTTTAAGGTATGCTGGACATTTTCAAAATTGTATATCAAATATCTTCAAAACGTTCCAAAAAAAAGCAAAAAACTTTAAACACTATAATGTAGATAAAAATATACTCTTAATTTAAAAATAAGAGTGTTTCTCCACATCATTATCAATTGAATAGAAAGTAGAATGTTTTAGGTTTTCATTTTCACATTGCAAATATGTTTGGCACATAGTCAGTAATAGTATAGAGCATAATCTTATATTCCAGATCTGCAGGACCTTTCAAATCTCATAGCTCAGCCTCCTACTACATCCTTAAGATCCAGCTACATAGCTTAGCGACTAAATAAGCACGACTAGTGTCAGGATCCAGTACTTTCCAGTGTGGTCCAGTTCTGCTTGTGATTACTTATCTTTTCAAGTTAGTTTATCCCTCACAGCTACAAATGCATGCACCCTTGGAAGTACGAACACTTTTTCTAGAAATTCATCCAACAGATGGACCAGCTTACTTGAGAAATGGCTTTATGTACCAAGTTCTGCATTGCAGCCCCACTTGGAAACTAATAGAATAGTTACAGAGATTATGAGACATCCATACTTTGGGATATTCTAATAGTAAGAGCCCACATATAATGAATGTTCCTATTGCTGTGCCACATTCAAAGTGCTTTAGAATCATGCATTTATATAATCCTAATAACTATTACACTGTTGTGCAGATGAAGAAACCGAGAGAGATTTTAGTAACTTGTTAAAGGTTTTATAGCATGGAGTTTGAATGTCTAACCAAGTGTTTATTCGTTTATTCATTTATTTGTTCAATCATTTCAATAAATATGAAACAAATCCTTGCTGTCATGGATCTTATTGTCTAGTAGAGGAGATGAATGACAAACAACTACATATATATATATAAGACAGGTTATGGTTAGAAGAAATACAATGTAGGATAGGGGACAGAGGAAGACAGAAGTTAAGCCAAAGAACAAGCTGTGAGACTGGCCAAGTGTAGTCAGATTCCAGAACATACCTTCTTCCCAAATAAAACTTAAAGTCTCTCAGCCATTAACCCAATATGTCATACAAGTTTGAAACATTCTTCAAAGTGCATGGGTTTTGAGAAGCAATGTGTGGAACAATATGTGTAGTGTATAGCCACTTCAAGATATGGACATCCTGGGGCTAGGGAGATAGCTCGCCGACCTCAGTGCCTGCCTGGCAAGTGCAAGGACCCAGGTTCAATCCCTGGTACCATATGCTATGTGACATATGCTCCACAATCCCAAGAGCACTGTGCTGGTCCCAAACTGGGCATGGTCTCTCATTCCTATAATCCTAGTGCTGAGGAGGCTGAGACAGGAGGATCACTATGGGTCCAAACTGCGTAGTAAGACCCCATATCAAAAAAAGAAAAAAAGATATGGATATCCTGTCATGTTGGTGAACACAAGGGCTTTCTAGAAGAATATATAGAAATAGTGGCTACCTTGAAGGTGGGACACTGGGAAGCTGGGTAAAGAGAATGAGACTTATTTTAGGCTGTCTTCTGATATATGGCGCATAATAATTTTTACAGATTATTTGACATCTACACAAGAATATATTGAAGTTATATAGTACGACTTTTGAAAATCAAGAATACCAATGTCTACCGTCAACCATGTGCAATCAAGTGAGTATCACAACTAGAATATTTGCAGCTCACTTCAGGCCACTTCACCCTCATTCTTTCAAGTTCCCTCTCCAACCTCAAGCCCTATAAGTGCAGACCCTTCCTGAATTTCATGTCTATTACACTTGCTACCTTTTATAACAATTTTATCGAAACAGAAATCACATGCATAATTCAGTGTGTGTGTGTGTGTGTGTGTGTGTGTGTGTGTATAATACTGGGACTTAATCTGGGGCTAGCCTTTGAACTGAGATATACCCACAATACTTTTCGTTTTCTTTTTTTTAAATATTGAGACAGGGAGGGCCGGGAAATGGCTCAGTAGAATAAGCGCTTCCCTGGCAAGTGCAAGGGCCTGAGTTCAATCTCTGGTTCCGCAAAAACAACAACAACAACAACAACAACAATACATAAATATTGAGACAGGACCCCACTAAGTTGCTAATATGTGCAGATTGGGCTCAAATTTATGATACTCCTTTCTCAGCCTCCCAGAGTGCTGGATTACATGTGTGCACCACCATATCCCAGCTCAATTCAGCCATTCAGACTATACAGTTCAATGGGCTTTCCGTGTTTGTCCAATTGTACAACCATCCACCACAATCAATTTTAGAATATTTTCCTTCCCTTCCCTTCCCTTCAGAATTCTATACCTAGGACTGGAGAGATAGCTCAGTGGCATAAGAGCCTGCCTGGCAAGTAAAAGGTCCTGAGTTCAATCAATCTCTGGTACAAAAAA
>NW_004524622.1:8034280-8037020 GCF_000260255.1 Octodon degus
GGAGGAGGAGGAGAGGAGGAGGAGGAATAGGAGGAGGGGAAGGAATCTTGGTTCCTAAGTCCTGTTTTTGCTTCTTTTGGGGAGCCTCCCTGTACTGCCTTTCTAAAGGTACAGGTGCATAGCTAAACACCCACAGGGCTCAGGAGCAACCATTCCATCAGCCATCTAGCAACGCACTTCTAATATGACTTGGTAAAATGAGGCAGACCAGTTAGGTTTCCTGCTGGAGAATTTAAACCAGCAGCTCCAGAAGGAAATTGATAAATAGAGACTATGGTTGCAGCTTTCTGGAGTTCACACTCTTACTTCTAAAATGGTCGCAAAGGAAAAGCAGACCATTGCTAATTTCTGTTGAACTAACCACCTCTGACACCAGGCTCTCTGCCTTTACAGTCTTGGTGCTTTGGTGTATTTTTCCACCTAGACAGCTTCCTTCCCACACAGCAGAGACACCACTCACAGAAGCCAAGAGAGACCAGGGCTGGGCCACACTGAGAACCTGCCAGCCTGGAACAGGCAGCCACTGCCTGGAAGACATCCAAACCACATTCCTGATCAAACACCCAGCGTCTGCGACATGTAAAAGTACCCTTCTAACCTCAAGACCCAAGCTGTGGCTCAATTACTTAACCTACTCAGAAGTGGTAAGTATTACTTACGACAACCACCTTTGAATCTAAGGTCAAAGAGATTTACCTCCACATGGCTGGGAGGATCAAGAGAAATTTCTTCCTAGTTCTTAAGCGGAGATGTACCTAGAATGGTAAAGCTCCTCAAAGGCGATTGCTCTGTGATTTCAATGTCCATTTCCCAGTTGAATGGACTTAGGCTTTTCTCTCAAAATGTGGGTTATGGGGCCCACTTTGAATTGACTGAGAGAAACTTGGGGTATGGGGTCCAGAGATCTGTGATTAACAGGCCCTGAGAGTGCTACTAAAAGCAGCTGGGGTTTAAGACACACAGCCATGAACTTCATCTTAGAATTATAGGAATATCCCACTGAAATATTTTAGCATGCTGTCTGGTGGAGATAGGATTTATATAAACTCACTTTAGAGGCAAGACCTGGGTGGGATAGGATCAGAAATTCCAGTTCCAGGAAGGGAGGTAAACTCAGTCCCTCCAGGAGTGTTTTCTGGCCCAGCAGGTCACAGGCGGACTAGAGGGATCAACCAGAGAAACGTTGGCTTCTAAAAGAGAAGATTTGGATAATTTTTCTGTTCCCAAAAAGTGTGCTTGTTAGGAGTTGTATTTAGCAATAAGCTTGCTTGCCCAAAGATATCTATTTTATTTTATTTTAATTTATTTTAGGGTTGGGAATTGACCCTAGATCCTTGTGAATGCCAGGCAAGTATTTTATCATTGAGCTATACCACCAACCCACCTATTTTCAAATTGTCCATGCCTACAGAAAAGTTGAAAAGAAATAGGGCAACTCGTATGCATATACTCTTTGTCTAGAAAGTTCAGGTAACATTTTATCATATGTATATAGAGTTGCTTCCCCTCTTCTTCCAGTTTCTTTATTTAAAAGCTTTTTCCTCTCTTCCCAAATCACCAGAAAATAAGTAGCAGACATCAAAACATTTTGTAGATAAATATTTCTGCACTTAAAAAAAATTATTTATTTATTTATTTGGTACAGGATCTTGCTACACATGCAGGGCCAGCACAACATGCAGTTCCAGGGATTGAACCCAGGTCCTTGTGCTTGCCAGGCAGGCACTTAGACCGCTGAGTTACCTCTCCCCCCACCCTCTGCATTTATTTTTAAAAAATAGAGATGTTTTGCTTGCTAAGCACAATATAACCAGAACCCTCAAATTTATTTTTATTTTTAGGTTTTTTGATTTTCAGAACCGGGGATTGAACTCAGCCCCTTGAGTTTGCCAGGGAAGCGCTTATTCCACTGAGCCATCTCCCGGCCCTAAGGTTTTTTTTTTTTTTTTTAATGTATTTGGTTGTTGCAGGGTCTTACCATGCAGCTTGGGCTCATGGAGGTCCCCCTGCTTTCAGCCTCCCCTGTGCTGGGATTATAGGCCTGTGCCACTATACTCTGACTCTGATCAGCTCAGCCCACGCTGGGGACAGGGCTGGCATAGCATGTGGTGCTAGGAGTCAAACCATGGTCCTGCGCTTGCCTAAGCTTGCCTAAGCAGGCGCTTTAGTCCACTGAGCTATCTTGCTGGCCCAGTACCCTCAAATTTAATATTAACATAGTCCTATTACATAATATGGAATTCATATTGAAATTTTCCGTGCTTTCCCTAAAATGCCCTTTACATCTCTGTATGTGCATATGTGTGCGTGTGTGTGTGTGGTATGTACATGGTACAATGTAGTACTGTGTTTCCCTGAAAATAAGATCCAGCTGGAAAATAATCAGCCTTGAAAACAAGAAATCAAAAATGCCAGCTACAATCAGCCGAGCCTTGCCTTACTGTGTAAGACAGGTAAGACGAGGACAGCCTGATGGGCAGGTAAGGCCTGCCTTAGGGCTGACCTCTTGATCGATAGTTTTCAAGGCTGATTACTTTCCTACTAGCTCTTCTTTGAGCAGATGGGAGGGTAGCATGCTTTGCATTTGGTTATCACAAAAGGCTTTTTCCAACCAAGCAAGATGGTCCATGCTTATAATCGCAGCACTCTGGGACACTGAGACAAAGAAGATCCCAAGTTTGAGCCCAGCCTGGGTAATTTAGACATGGCAAGATTTTATCTCAAAATTTAAAAAGAGATG
>NW_004524622.1:8037120-8040812 GCF_000260255.1 Octodon degus
AGCCAAACAGCAGTCTTTCTATTTCAGTGGATTTGCTTATTCTGGCATATTACATAAATACGATTAAATAATACTCCCTCTTTGTGACTGTTTTTTTTCACTAAGCATAATGCATTCAGGGTTCATCCATATTATGGTATATTTTATTCTTTTTATTGCCATTACATAGATATACCACATTTTATTTGTTCAGAAAATGAGGGGGTTTTTTTTTTCACCTTTTGGTTATTATAAATCATACTGTCTCAAAATTTTTTAAATAATTTTATTGTATGTACATCCATAAATAATATTGTTTTATCTGTCTTGATTTTGGGTATATGAAAACTGTATTGGAGCTGGGAGTGTAGCTGAGTGGTACAGCACTTACCTAGCAAGGGTGAGCTTCTGAGTTAAATTCCCCACACTGCCTGTAGTGGATTGCTAACAGAACAGGTGGTCAACTTATTACACCCAGCTGTATTAAACTAGTGTGGCGCTGGATGCGGGAGGCCCACCTGAGGGTTACTGCCAGCAGCATAAATGCAGAACAGGAGAAGCTGCCTGAACACTGGTAAGGATGCTGTTTGGAGAAGCTGTTGGGAGCTGCTGTTGGGAGCTGCTGGTTCCCTTGGGCTGCTCTGCTGGAGGACCTTGTCATGCTGGCTTTCCTTATGAACTCTAGAGGAGCTCTGGTCCTCATCGTGAGCATCACTTCCTGGCTCTGGAGGGGAAGGTGGTGCCCTGCTCAGCCTCATGAAGCTTGTCGCATTGGCTTTCCTAATGGGAACTCGGGCTTCCTCATTGCTGGAGGAGCTCGGGACCTCATTGTTGCTGAGGATGGCTGTAGTACTTTTGGGGGAGCTCTGGTGCTTACCTTGAGCATTACATTCTAGCTGCAGTTCAGATCCCTCAGCCTGTTAGCACAGACCCTTCATCCTACTAGTGTAGACTATCTAGCTTCCACCACAGATCTTTGGGGCCTTCCAGCACAGATCCATGAGGCAGGCCTGCATGAGACCATGAGATACTGTCGTGGGCTCCAGGCCTCCAGCTGGACTTGTGGGAGGCACTGTTATGAGCTCTAGGTTTCCAGCTGGACTCATGTAGGATATTAGGATCTAGGCCCTCAGCTCGAGTCTTTAGGGTTTTTGTGTGTGGACAGATTTCCTGCATTTCTTATATACGATTGTTGGGTCATTCATTATAAAATACTATTATAAATTATGTCTTGAATTACATTGTTCTCCTCACAATAACCCCAAATCATGATCCTGCCTAAATATAAATAAATAAAACTATATCAGGCTGATTGTAATCTACAACTTTTTATGTCAACATTAAGTTTCTACAATTTTCTAGGGTGTTGCATAGTAAAGTGTGTCTATAGTTTAAAAAAATTAACATATGCTATTCTATTATATACAAATACTATAATCTATTTATCCATTCTCCTACTGATAGACACATAGTCATTTCTAGTTTGGGGCTCCTAAAGATTTTTGCTTAGCACATTCTTGTGCTCAGCTTCTGGTGCACGTATATGAAAGTGTCTCTGCGGTAGAAGCCTACAAGGTGAATGGGTAGGTTACGGGATGTATCAATGCTTGCTTTCCCCATGGCTCCTCCTCTATCAGTTTGTAAGCATTTCTTTTTTTTTAATTTTTATTTTATTTTATTTTATTTGTGTGTGTGTGTGTGTGTGTGTGTGTGTGTGTGTGTGTTTGTCCAGCTCAGCCCACCAGGGGGCGGGGCTGGCTGGCATGTGGTGCTGGGGGATTGAACCGCGGACCCTGTGACTTGCTAAGCTTGTTCTAAGTAGGTGCTTTAGACTACTGAGCCATCTCACCAGCCCTGTAAGCATTTCTTAATCCCACATCTTCATTTGGTAATAGCACAGGGCTAGGAAAATAGCTCAACCTCACAAGTGCCTGCCTGGCAAGTGCCAGGTCCTGAATTGAATTTCTGATACCAAAACAAACAAATAAACAAAACACTAAAAACAACAACAACAACAACAAAACCCTACCTGGTAATAGTACCTTTTAAATTTTGTACTTTGTGCTTATGATGCCTTTTCAAAAAACAAATAATTAAACAAATTTTCTCTCATTCATTAATTAAATCTGTTTTCCTTGGCTCCGACTATTGGCCTTCCTTGTATTCTCTGTAGCTACACAGAGCAACTCTAAATATCCATATCTCATGTGCCAACCTTCCACACACTTAAAGACAATTACCTTATTTGCCTGATCCTATCCTCTTCAGTACACCTAGAAAAAAAAGTAAGAAAACAGGCAGAAAACACACGAGTGGGTGCCATTCCTCCAGGACGAGAGGTAGGGTAGAATTTTGGTGGTGTGTCCTGGATCCTCAGAGGGGAATGTTGACCTAATGCAAAGAGGGGAATCTTTGTCAAATTCTTGAAGTCATAGGGCCAGCCAAATAACTCAGCAGATTAAAGCACCTGCTTAGACAGATGCAGCGGGGCCATGGTTCAATTCCTGGCCTGCCCTGCCCCCCACCCCTGGGTGCGCTGAGACTGCAATTGAGACTGGGTGTGGTGGCACATGCCTGTAATCCCAGCTCTTGAGAGGCTGTAAATAGGCGGATCATTATGAGTCTGATCTACATATTGAGACCCTGTAGACCCTGTACTAAAAGGAAAAACAAATTCTTGAAATCTTGGTCCTTCAACTGATTTTCATTCACTTTTGCTTTTTTAAAGCATGGATTATACTGTGTTTTCCCCTTCATTGGCTCTACTCTTTACCACCAAGAACATTTCTCATAAAAAATTTCTTAAGCACTTTCCTGTTTCCAGCTGCACGGAGGCAGCTCATGAGTCTGGGATACCCCAAAGTTAGGACTTTTCTTTGCATTCCTGAGGCCACCCGAGGTGGCATTCCAGCTATCATCATGCCACAGAATGAATATGTTGAATTACACTGTAAACACTATGGGTACCGCTTGGATTACCATGAGAAAAAGAGAAAGAAGGAAAGTAGAGAGGCTCATGGACATTCAAAGAAGGCAAAAAAAAAGAGATTGGCCTGAAGGCTTAGCTCTACAACAAACAGCACCATGTGGAAAAAATACAAATGAAGAAAACCATCATGATGCAAGAAAAGAGAAACACTAAACAAAAGAATGATAAAATGACTCCACTAGGAGCAAAACCTGCCTTCCTGCTGGACAGAGAAGGAGAGTCTCGTGCAAAAGTACTTTCCAACATGATTAAACAAAAAAGAAAAGAAAAGGCAGAAAAATGGGAAGTTCCTCTGCCCAAAGTTTGTGCCCAAGGAGAAACAGAAGTATTAAAAGTTATTCTAAGTGGAAAGAGAAAAAAAAAAAGCATGGAAGGGGATGGTTACTAAAGTAACTGGGGAGATGGGTCAATGGAATAAGTGCTTCCTTGGCAAGTGCAAGGGCCTAGGTTCAATCCCTGGTTCCGCTAAAATAAAATAAAAAATAAAAAAGTCTGCATTGTTGGAGATGGCTTTACAAGAAAACCACTAAATATGAAAGATTCATTAGGCCAATAGGCTTTTGTTTTAAGAAGGCCCATGTAACACATCCTGGACTGAAAGCCACCTTTTGCCTGCCGATACTCGGTGTGAGAAAGAATCCTTCATCGCCACTGTATACAACTTGGGGTGTTATTACCAAAGGAAGTAAACATTAGTCTTTGCATTAAAGAGTGGGTACTCAGC
>NW_004524622.1:8049744-8052603 GCF_000260255.1 Octodon degus
AAAAACATGTGGACATTGATGGACTGACTTTTGAGACTATGTAGATATCTTGTTCCTTAATAGTTTTTTCTAGTTGTTAACTCCCATTAGTGAACTTCTATTAACTTCTGTGATTGAAACAGGTTGTTAAAAAATGATGACTTTTTATGCTAGTGTTCCTTTTACATTTGTTTTGTGGAATTACTCCAGAAAAAAGAGACTTTCTGTCTCGCATCATACCTTATTGTTGGTAGTAGTATCCCAATAGACTCATGGATTTTTAAAATTAATATGTTACTTATTTCCTTCATTATTCTTTTTTGATGTGCCACTTAACCCAAACTAACCTCCGGGAACTTCTTACAGAAGGCTCTCATGTCTGCTGAGCATCCCATCAGTTTTTAAATACTTTCTTACTCTCTGGCACACTAAGACATCCCAGATTCTCTTTGTATTTTCTCTTCCCTCTCTTGGGGAGAAATCATTTCTCCAAGGACCTTTAGTTCTGTTGAAACTCAGTACCACTGGACTTGCATTGTTTCTAGGCCTTTGTAGTGAATGAACTAGGAAACATATGTCTATTTTTAAAGCATGCATTTGAACAAGTACTTCCCATTCTAATCCAATAGCACAAGTTATTCCCTCCTTCCCATATTCCACATTCACATCTCCCACAGTTAAACCTTAGTTCCCCATGATACCAATCTACTGACTCATTTGCTATAATATACATAAAATATTTGGGGAATTACCCTACCACAATCATCATTAGCCACAAATTGCCTAAGTAAAGGTAAAGCTTTTGCAGTTTTGTGATCTTTGGACTCCATCCCACCTAGGGTGTGCAGTTAGTGTATTGTGTTGACATTTCTTGGATTAGCTCTTTGTTTTTCTCTGCATGGTTATAATATCAATTTAAACTACAATTAGCTTAAACTACTTTCAAAAAATATTAAGAACAAGATCAAGGTTATAGTCATTGACAGAACCTGTAGGGTAAAATGCAGGTTGCTAATTCAGGGAAAATTCACTCACTGATGAGGCTATATCCTGCTGAGAAAATGGACCCCTCCTCTTCCATATAACATGAAATGTTTCAAAACTGCCTCAACATGAACACATACACATCTGTAGAGTTACTACCAAGGAAGGTTTCCAGCTCAGACCTCTGAGGGTTCATGTTACTGCTTTAGTGCTTCCTTGGTCTGTGAAACAACAGCCAAACAAAAAGAGGCAAAGGACCAACACAGGGAGATAAGGGTGGTACCCCCCCCCAAAAAAAAAAAAAAAGAAAAGGAGAGAAAGTCAGAGAGATAAACAGGAAAGAATGATATTGACTTAGAACAAGTGTTACGCAGTGTCCTGCAAAGCCCAAAGAGCCTCAGCCTTGGTGAATCTTTCCGTAAATTTTTTTCAGAGGGCCGATGAGTTCCAAGGAGAAGATTCCCTCGCCCCATGTAGACTAGTGGTTTGGAGCCCCTAGCAAGCTCAAGAGTGCCACCATTCTAGTCCACTCTCTAGTTTAGCCAGCCACAGGCGGAGAGACTTCATTGGCCCCTGTAGATATCTGGGCAAATTCTCGGTCATGAGGTGCCACGGGATGGTGCTGGTGCCTTTGTATTAACCAAGTAAGGCCTTTTTCTACTTTTTCTTTCTTTCTTTTTTTCCACTCTTTCTGAGGTCTGATTTTTACCATCATATCACAAAATATAGACAGATAATTCCACATCTGGAGAAATGTGGGTGATGGATGAAGACAGAAAGGAGCAGAGGACCTGCTGTTGATACAGATGTGCCAGTCTCCCTCCCACCTAATGGGAGAGCCATCATCTTCTCTGCCTGAGGTAGTGGGCTGTAGGCCCCTTAAAGATCTCTTTCCACCACTCCCCACCTGCTTTCCATAAAATAGTTGATGCATATTCTCTCTACAGCAAAAACCCTAAGTTTCAACAACAGATTCTGCAACATAGAGGTCAGAAAAATCATGGTGGAAATTCAGACAGCTCTGTTCACAGAGTTGATACTCGAGGACGGGGCTCTTCAGAGCTCCCTTCATATCATGATTCTGATCACTTAAAAGGCTGGCTCGGAACAGAATAACAAGATTTGAGAGACGCCTAGAAGACTTCATAGGTCACCATTCTTTCCAGTCACCATAGAACTTATGGGTCATGGTGCATTTAGGGCCACTATAAAATTTATCTTGGGCTGGCCTGATAGCTCAGTGGACTACAGCACCTTCTTAGGCAGAGCACTGGGTGGGTGGGGGGTGGGTTTGATCCCCGATGTGCTGTCCCTGCCCTGCCCCCAGGGCGTGCTGAGACAGCAATTGAGATTGGGCGTGCAGTGCTTGGGAGGCTGAAAACAGGAGACTCACTATGAGTCTGATGTACATAGTGACACCCTGTAAACCCTGTTCTAAATACAAAAAAAAAAAAAAAATAAGAAATAAACAAAAAACACGACTTTAGCTGACCCTGTAAAAAAAAAAAAAAAAAAAAAAAAAAATCTTAGGAACAACCTGACAAACACCTCCAAAATCCTTCCTGAGCTATTCCATGCAATGACACTGTCAAATTATGACAATGGTAAGATCAAGGCAAAGTCTAGTAATATCATACCCCCTTTTCCTACCTTCTCCTTTTTTGGTCCACAGAGAAATCTTGACAAATTCTTTTTTTTTTTTCAGGATTTGGGATTCAACCCAGGGGTGCTCTACCACTGAGCTACAACCACAGCATTTTTTATTTACTTATTTTGAGAGAAGGTCTCACTAAGTTACCCAGGCTAGCCTTGAACTCACAATCCTCCTGAGTAGCTGAGATTTCAGGGATATACCACCACCTCTGGCTTGGCAAAGTCCTTTTTTTTTTTTTTTTT
>NW_004524622.1:8053203-8053723 GCF_000260255.1 Octodon degus
CGACTGATCAAAGCACAGCAGCTGCCTAATGGACTCTCCTCTTCCTGCAATACCAAGTATTCCACCTCTTCATTACCCTTCTGGGGCTCCTAGGATGAAGTACTCGGCTGTTTCCTCTCAAGAAACATTCTAAACTGAATTCTGGGCTTTTTACACCTTTCTATGGTCCCACCACCCTCTCTAGATGGATGAAACCAAAATCTCACTTTGGTCACCCTTCAATTTTATTTTAAACAGAGACATATGCAAAGTAGAGATGTCAGCAGGACTTCGCCTAACAATGGCTCACCACAAGCTCAGCCTGAAAGTTGTCCAGTGAAGTTCTTTGTCTTTCAATACTCAACAAATGACCACCCTGACCCAAGCTTCCTCTGAATGCAGAATTTGGGATTCCTTGTAAATTCAAAGGCCAGTCCAACTTTTCTATGAGTCTCCACACTGATTTCCATAATGGTTGCACCAGTCTACATTCCCACCAGCAGTGGAGAAGGGTTCCTTTTTCCCCACAGCCTCTCCAACA
>NW_004524622.1:8060738-8062812 GCF_000260255.1 Octodon degus
AGCCCACCAGGGGGCGGGGCTGGCTGGCATGTGGTGCTGGGGGATCGAACTGCGGTCCACTGTGCTTTGCTAAGCTTGTTCTAAGTAGGTGCTTTAGACCACTGAGCCATCTCTCCAGTCCCTTGGCAAAGTCCTTTGAAGGAAACCTATAAGGGAAGATGGCTGAACACAGGTGTGGAGTCAAAGCCAAAAGGAAGAATGGAAACATGGCTGTCACTAGCTTCTGAGCTTTGCTGTTTCATTAACTGTGTCCAGAAAACCTAGGGAGCCACAGATGCTAGGGAAGAGTAAAAGGAAAGGAAGAAGTCTCCAGAAGTGTCACCCGTGGAAATTTATCAAACATAGAAGCTAGCAGATAGATTTATCAATGGGGAAAATTGTATTGAGAAACACTTTTGTTATATGGTAGAAAACATGGCAAGCCTTACCCAAAGGTTCAAAGAAATCTAAGTTTAAAAAAAAGAAAAAAGCTGCAATATTCCCAGGAAACTGAAAATGTTATACAAGAAAATGAATGTCATGATAGTACACCCGTTGGCTTAGTATTAAACAAAATTAAGTATGTGTTTTTATTTAAAAATTATAATCTTGTTAGTATTATTTGACTTAATCTGTGTTCAATTATTTTTTTGATAAAAAAGTTATTTTGAAAAGTTTTTAGTGATTTCAGGATCTTCTCAAATCTGTAAAAGCAAGTAATGGGGCCTGAATTCATTGTGGCATTTGGCAAGAAATTATATGTTGATGTCCAGTGGTTTTATTCTCGTAGTTCCTTTCTCCAAAAACTTCAAGTTCAGAGAGAAGTCAGGGACTCCACGTGTGGTGTCAGATCCCATCCCCCTGAGGCAGTGGAAACATCTAAAAGTTACTCACGCTTAAGGCCCCTGGAGAACAGCAGGCACCGTGTGACCCTCAGGTGCGGTGGGGTCAGCAGATAGGACCCTTGTGCTGGCTGTGCCACCAGCAGGCTGGCTGAGAATGGGATGAAGTCCAACAGCCCATTCCTCAGGCCCTGCCCCTCTCTTTGGACTTCTATTTGTTTGCTCAGCTCTACAACTTATTAGACAAGGAAAGGACACAAGACAATGGTGTTAGGAAAAAAGGAAAAAGTACATGTTGAACAGAAGAAGTTTACCTTCAGAACACACCTGAGAGGAAATACTCTGGTGTTAGAGACCAGACCAGTTACTCTGAGATGCAGGGTCTTTTACAGAGTCATGGGTATAAGGCTAGGGACTGTGAAAGGAAAAAAATCACATCGGGATTTTTTTTTCCACAATGAGATTTTTGAGGGAGAGAGTTCAGTGCAAAAAGTTGTGGCTATCCATCAGGACAGGGCTTGAGAACATACAGAGAGTTGCAACTTGTCAAGAACAGGCTGAATGATGATTGGGAATTATAAATTGTAGCTATGGCCACTGGACCTTGGCTATTTGTTTGTCAAACTCAGAGCTGAATAATGATGGGAGTTACAGATTGTACTATAGTTACTGGGTCTTTACCAACCCATGATTACACATTTGTAGCAAATACACAAGCACAGTAGTTGGGGAACAAGGTTTAATGTGATCTCTGTTCAGCACAGAATGGTGGTAGTCAGATTCCTTCAAATTATCTATGTGTTGTTTCATTCAATAAATAAGGTTAGTTTTTCTAGCACCTCCCATGCCCCTGCTTGTCACAGGTATACGTCATGAGCCAAAAGGCTCTGCCTTCATGTGACATAGTCTAGTGGGGGAGACTGACAAGAAACCAGGGAGCAGATGCACAATTACAGATTGTTGAGATCAAAAATAATGATGGGCAAGGCACAGGGTGCTTACTCAGTGAAGTGATAAGGGAAGACCTCCCTGAGATGACTTTTTGAGCTGAGGTTTGAATAACAACCCCTTTGGGATTTATCCAAAATATCACTTGAGGAAGGGCTTCCAAGGAGCATAGAAAACCTTTAAGCCAAAGTGTGTGGTGTGGGGGCTGGAGAGATGGCTCAGTGATCTAAAGCACCTACTTGGAACAAGCTTGGCAAAGCACAGGGACCGAGGTTCAATCCTCCAGCACCACATGCCAGCCAGCC
>NW_004524622.1:8062912-8070800 GCF_000260255.1 Octodon degus
GGTCCCTGATGCCTTGCCAAGCTTGTTCCAAGTAGGTGCTTTAGACCACTGAGCCATCTCTCCAGCCCTAAATAAATGTTAAAAAAAAATTAAAAACAAAACAAAACAAAAAAAAAAAACCAAAGTGTGTGGTGTGGGCAGACTTGTGAGTTTAAAAACAAACCCTCGCTGTTGTGGGAGGTAAGGAGGGGTGAAATGGAGAAACCCTCCAGAGGCTGCTGCTGCTATAGTCCCCAGCAAGTAGGAAGGCGGCTGAGGAAGATGTAATCAGGAGTCCTAGCCCACTTCAGTGGTTCCTTCCAGCTGAGGCGATTCTATGAGCATCTTCTATTGACCTCAAAATGAGTGTGGTCTTCTTGCCTCTGAAGGATCGAGGCCATCACACCATGAGCAATGATATGGGCATCTGCCAAGAAACAGCCTAGTGAAAGATCCTTGATACACTTTTTAAAGCATCCTTTTCCCAAGACAAATGCAGATCCGAGAGAGGAGACAGGACCTGGCTCAGACTGGCTGGGAAATGTGGCATGGCCGCATCCCAGAATGTGCATGTCACCAGCCCTTTGGAATCCAAAGGTAAGGTTTTCTCTGTTTCTGTCAGGTATGGGTGACATAAAAGTACACAGGTGCCATGAAAAGCCCACTCTTATGCCTCTTCACAGTAGCCCACCCTGTGTCTCCAGACCCAGGATGTAATTTAATTTTTGCTTTTTTACATTTTCTTCTCTTTAGTTGGCCCATGTTCATTCTGTAGAGCCAGCTTCTCACTTACCCTTCACTTTTCAAATAAACTTTCTCACTGTTTTTGGCTTGTTTCATTTGACATTGTTTGAGACAAGAAGGACCTGAAACTAAGAGTTGAGTACTCCCAAAACCTGGTAAGTGATTTCTAAAAGGAGTTACCTAATAACCTCAGAGACCACGTCTGCTTTTTGAAGATGGTCTGAATTTGATCCCCGGCTCATGGGTGGCTGGCTGCCCTTATGCGGGATGCAGAGTGGCTGGTGACTGTGGAGATCCAATCTGGAGTGGGCCAACCTGTGTCCATTACTCCTTTGTTCATCAGTACCACTGAGCACCAGGCCCTGCTGCAGTGTGGTGCTGAGGTACAGCCACAAGCCCAGCAGACCAATGCTCATCCTTGACAAACTTGAGTAGATAGCAGTCAAACAAAACCCAAATACAGAATAAATGGAGGTAAACACAAAACAGAAAAGAATATTATCTAAGTGCACAGCAGGGACCCAGCATCATATCTGAGAGGTCAGAGACTTTGAGGATAATAAAATAGGATTTGCTTCTTCCAACTTTTTACTTTGAAATTTTCAAAGCTAGAGCAAAGTTGAAAGTTTATCACAGGGCCAGCCAGATAGCTCAGCAGATTAAAGCACCTGCTTAGACAAACACAGGGGTTGGACGTTGATCTCCAGCCTGCTGTGCAGGCCCTGCCCCTGGGGAGTGCTGAGACAGCGATTGAGACTGGCCTTGGTGGGCACGCCTGTAATCCCAGAACTTGGGAGGCTAAAAACAGGAGAATCACTACAAGTCAGACCTGTGTAGTGAGACCCTGTACACCCTGCACTAAATACAAAAAAAAAAAAAAAAGGAAAAAGTTTATCACAAAGAATGCTTTTTACTCCTTAGCCAGGTTTGCTAGTTGTTAATATTTGTCACACTTTATCTCTGCAGTTATTTCCTGCATCACTTGAAAGTTCCAAACACTGTCTCTTCACTCCTAAACACTTCAGTATGTATGTTCCAAGAACAAGGACACTTGCTATAACTGTAATGTCCTATCCAATAAGTTTATAAAAATATATAATGCATAAATAAATAAATACATGAATATCCTACCTGTTACGGGCTGAACTATGTCCTTACAAGCTAATATATTCAAGTCCCCAACACCTCAGAATGTTGCTATTTTTGGAGGTAGGGCCTTTTATAGATGTCATCAGGAGAAAATGAGACCATATGTGTTGGTCTTAATCCAATATTACTGGTCTCCTTTTAAAAAGAAGGTAGGACACAAATACACAGTGAGGGAAAACCATATGGAGACTTAGTGGGAAGGACAGAGGACAGAGGCCTCACAAGAAACCAAGCCCGCTGATGCCTGGATTGTAGACTTTCACCCTCTACCATGATGAAAAATACATTCTGTTATGTAGGCCATCCACTCCATGCTATTTTGTCATGGTAGCCCTAGCAGATTAACCCAGAGACCACAATCAAGTTTCTCTAATTGTCCCAATAATATTTTTTTCTACTATTGTTTTAAAATCCTGGAATTACTTTTTTTTTTTTTTTAGGGGCTGTCCTATCATTGATGTCTTTAAAAAATCAGAATCAATTACCTTGTGTGGTGTCTCATGGCTTAGATTTATCTAAGTGTTACAGTCAGCTGAAATATTTTTGGTAAGAGAACTGTCGATTGTGTGGATGTAGGAGTTGGTTGTGTGATTGTGTGGGTGAGGAGGTACTGAAAAACAGTGGTGGGCACTAAGAGCAAAGAGGATAAAAGTTGTTGCCCACAGAGTGCCTACTGGGCAGTAGGCTCCGCTCTGACTATTTTAATTAATTAATTTCTTAATGTATTTAGGATAGGGTTTACAGGGTCTGCAGGGTCTCACTACATAGGTTAGAGTCATAGTGATCCTCCTGCTTTCAGCCTCCCAAGTGCTGGAATTACAGTTGTGTGCCACCAGGCAGAGCTGGCACGGCATGGTGGAGATTGAACCTGGGTCCCTGCACCTGCCTAAGCAGGTGCTTTAATCTGCTGAGGTATCTGACTATAATGGGTCACCACATTCACCCTGGATTAGAGACTGTGAAGGGATCAGTGTTGGCTTTGTGGGCACAGCTGAGTGAATTCAGGGTGGGAGAGAAAAGGAATTTAAGATTGTCAAGGGTCAAGTGAGATCAAATATAGAAATGATGAAGACCAAGTTAAGGTGACTGGGTTTTTGTGGAGGGCAGAGAGGGGTTGTTGTTATTTTACTAAGGCTTTGAGAACCTCAGGAGGGCTCTACAGGCCATGTGGATTCAGGGACACGCTTGTGATCAGAAAGCCCAGAGAGCTCTGATACCCTGACCAAATCACAGAGACCGGTAAATCACTATTGGAGCTGGGGACTCCTGATTCCTAGGTGTTGTCTATAGGCAGGAGGGTCAAAGTTTAGACAGTGAGCCTAGCTAGACATACCCTTGGAAGGGGACAGCTTGGGTTTAGCATGTCACTAGGTTCTAAGACACACACACACACACACCACACACACACACACACACACACACACCTAAATTTCTTCTTCAGCAAGCCAGTACTAGGTCAAACCATAGCAGCCTGAGGGAGAAGAAACGATCCGATAGCCACTGGCCCTCAAAAAGGACCATGAGTCTCTCAAGTGCTTGGATGCCCCTGTTGGCTCAGACTCTGTTGGTGGGACCAGAGACTTGTATGAGAGCTGCAAACAGCCAAGATGTTCGGGCCTATACAGAGGGAAAGGTTGGTGCCAGAGACAGCCAAGCTGTGCCTTAGTGCCTTACGGCCAGCCCAGACACACAGGGCAGAGACTGACTGAGCTGCTACAGACCAGACATGGCACCATCAGAGTCTATGATGGTCCTACCTGGAGAGCAGACCGTAGGGATGCAGACCATCAGGCTTGAATCACCTCCCTGATCAGTTGTCACTGTCCCCATAAAACCAAGTCACTCAGCTATGAATTCCCTTGGCCCTGTCCCACACTTTTTCTTGGACAGGAGGTACTACAGCATAGCCACTTGTATCATAGTCCACTACCAGGACTTATGGAGGGGACAAGGTCCCAGAAACCATGAGTTACGGAGTTGCATAAGACCTAGTCCCATCTATGAAGAAAATTTCATAATGAAGTCGCTAAAGTGGAAGTCAGTTACCATCACGCCTTGAGGGGTGAGTTTGCAAGGGAGAGAAGATAAGTGACAAATAATTCCAATAAAGTGCCCAGTTCAAAGCAAGAGTTATGTAACCTTGAAATATGGTACACAGCAGAAAAGAGAGGAAAAGAGAAAGGACAGAAAGAAAGAGTGGGCAGGAAGAAAAGGACAGAGGGAGGGTGGAAAACTAGTAGATGAAAATGGTCTTACTGCACTTTCTTGTAGTCCTTTGGTGTCAGGAGGAAATGTTCTATGTTTTGAAATAAAAAGGCCACCTGAGGCTGCACCTTAAAGCATACAGCCACAATCATGACCTTCCACAGTCACGTTTGCATGCGAAGGCCCTCATCTTCACACTACCACCTCCCCAAATTCCACCTAGGCCTAGAGGACTGCAAGTCACCCCTGCACTCATGGAGGCACGGGAAGGACCACTCTGCTTGATAGCCCACGCCCACACCATCCTGGGCTCACTCTCAGACACAGCTCACCCCCAGTGCCGCAGACATACAGCACAGAGCACAAGCCCATCCATACGTGCAGACTCTCAGACCTGAAAATCTTCACACTATCCTTCTATGCCGTGTTCACAGCCACTTCTTTTTCCACCCAGAATCCCAGTGGCAGCCTCCAGTTTGCTCAAATTCTCATCCAAAAGTAGTAGCTGGGACTAGGCAGGCTGGGAGGGGGCCATATCTCTGTCTAGCTCCAGAAGGACAGGTGGTAGGGACCAAGCCTGAGGACAATGTGATGGAAATAACTACCTTCCAATAAAGGGCCTCTGTCTCATGCCCTAAAGTGAAAGAAGTTGGAAAGAAAGAAAAGGTAGAGAGAAAAAAAGAAGAGGACAGCCCCCGCCCAAAGCAACATATGCCTCAGATGGGGAGAGGTGGTACTAGGGGATGTCAGGAGGAATCTGTCTCTCTGGTAATCTCCACAGATACTTCCTTGTTCTATGCTCCTCAGAGAAGGTCAAAAACAGTAGTAAACACTATTACACATTTAAAATATCTTACTGCTGTGACTGTCTTGTATTATAAGCATGTACTTTCAACCCATATTCTCATTTTATGCAATTTGTCTCATTTGTAACGTCTCAACTTCTGTGCATACTTGGCCAAGACAAAAGGGGTCTGTGTTCCTGTTTGTGGAAGGGTCATTTCAACTTCTCATGTCTCAGGTTCTCGTCTCTGAACTGAGGAGACAAATTAGGCCACACAGGAGACCCCATTCAGCTTTGCTGCCTCATGCCTCTACCAACCGAAGCCAATCCTATCCAAGAGAAACACAATGAGAGCCAGGTATATAATTTAAAATTCTTCTAGTCGCTGCATTAAAAACACTAAAAAGAATAGATAAAATACAATTTGACTAGTATATTTTATACATTTTTCACCCACACTTCAAATGCTCCCCGCTGCAGCATGTGGCTACCATATTGGACACTGGTGCTGGCAGCGTGGGAGAGGACACAGTGTCCCATGGGGGGTGTCCTTCTACCCTCTATTCACACCTCCCTGAGCACTTGACTAACTGCTCATAGATGAATGTGGGAAGGTGCCCAGCCAGCACCTGCCATCCCACCTCGCTCTTCACATGCCAAGGAGGCAGAGAAAGGGCTGACTCACCTCGCCCATGGAAACCATCTCCAGCTCCTTTCCTCTGAGCTGCTGCCAATGTTTCCACCAGCAGAGGCCACGTTTCCAGCTCAGACACAAAGGCACGCAAAGGCACAGGCAGGAGGCTGAGCTTCCTCCCCTCGCTGAAAGGAATGCCCTCCGGGCAGCCAGCCCTGTTGCAGCTGAGACTCTACGTGTCACTTGAGGAGCTGGGTTTTACTAGCACAGATCAGATGAAGCATCATGGGCCAGAAGTCAGAAAGTCCAAGGGATGGTGGGTGAAGAATTAGTACCAGCAAAAACTGAAGAGAAGAGTGCATCGCTTTAGGCTCTTCACTATACCACAAATCCAGGGAGAGTTTCTGGATTTGAGAAAAGCCACCTGAAACCTCAGAGCCCTAACTGAGGGGATGCTTCAAAGGTCACCCCCAGGATAACTCTTTTATTTTTGCTACAGAAAAGATAAAACTAGCAAAGAGCTTCACACAGTGTTATTCTCTTTATGGAAAAAAATTTGCAACTCAAGTAACCTGTCCAAGGTTACTGTAATGCTACAAGACTGAAAATTAAACTCAAGCCTGACTCCAAAGATTATAGCCTTTCTATTAATACTACTTAATAATAATAGGTGACATATCTACTATTCTATCATATTCTTTATAAAACTGAACTCATTTTATTATAACTGATTGAGAAATACAATCTCATGGTCATCTTGTAAACAAGGAAAGCTAAATCTTAGAAAGGTTATGCAACTTGCATAAGCTTGAAACTTGTAAGTGATACACCAGAGATTTGAACCTGTCTTTTTTGTTTTTTAAATTTTTTGAAGGAAGGAAAGGTTTATTTAGCTCACAGTTACAGGAGGTTTCAGTTCACGCTCAGCTAGCTCCAGAGCAGAGTGGCACATGGCAAAGAGCAACCTTTCATGGCACTGGCAAAGAGCAGAGAGCAAAAAGGAGAGGAACAGCTCAGGCAGCTAGCTAGCCTCTCTTCCCTCCTCACATTGTAATGCAAATTACCTGCCCAGGGCAGTGCAGCATCCACACTCACAATAATCAGTCACAAACTCCAGAAGCTGCCCCAAGACTGCATGAGGCTTTGGAGGGACACCTAGACACCAGCCATAGTAGGTAACAATATGAAAATGTTTTTAAAACTGCAACTGCCAAAAGTCTAGCAATTCAGCTCCTGGATATACAATCAAAGGAAACGAAATCATACGTTAAACTATAATGATTTCAGCAGTCCCACAGTCATTTTAGCACAATGCAAAACAACGAAGCAATTAAATAGACACAATCTGGAGATGTATAAATCCTTACAGAATATATGCTGCATATACAAAATGGAACACAATGCTGCCTTAGAAAAGAATGAAACCCTGTCATTCGAAGCCACATGGGTAGGCCTGGCAGTCATGCTGAATGAAGTAAACCAGGCACAGAAAGAAATGCTGTATGATCTCACTCACACATATAAACCTGTAAATTAATCTTACAGAAAATGGATGCACATTGGTAGTTTTGAGAAGTCCAAGTGAAGAGGCAGAGTAGGGGTAAGGCAAGTAGATCAATGAGTGCTAAGTTACATGAACCTGTCATGATAAAATGTCTCTTCATTAATGAGAATACCTATGGTGGCAGGCACTGCTAATGTTCTGCCTCACATATTCTTGGTCCACCTCTGAGCTCAATGCAGCCAGAACCGCCTGCAGCCCACAGACAGTAGTGCACCTCAACTACCTGCATCTTCAGTGTGCCCACAGCCTTACTTGGGTACTGAGAGCTGTGAGAACATAACACCTTTGGTATGCTAGCCTCCTAGAAGGGCCAGGGAGACAGCTCAATGGCGTAAATGCCTGCCTGGCAAGCGCAAGGTCTGGGGTTTGACCCCCAATACCAAAAATAGAAAAAGAAAAGCTAGTCTCCTGGAGCTTCCGTAACAAGGTTCTGCAAGGTAGGCAGTTTGAAACAACAGAAATCTATTCTCTGTTAGGCCCAAAGGCTTCGAAGTCCAAGTGAAGGTGCCAACAGGGCCATACTCTTTCTGAAAGCTGCAGAGAGCTGCTCTGTCCTTGCCTCTTCCTAACTGTTGGCAAATCCTGGTAATCTGTGGTGTTCTTTGGTTTGTGTCAGCATCATTCAGTTCTCTACCTCTGTGTTCACAAAGCCATCCTCCCCTGCCTCTCTATTGTAAGGACACCAGTGCCACTGGATTAGTGGCCCTCCTTAACTATTTCCATCTACAACAAACCTTCTTCTTCTTCTTCTTCTTCTTCTTCTTCTTCTTCTTCTTCTTCTTCTTCTTCTTCTTCTTCTTCTTCTTCTTCTTCTTCTTCTTCTTCTTCT
>NW_004524622.1:8071422-8072786 GCF_000260255.1 Octodon degus
CCTTCCCCTTCCCCTTCCCCTTCCCCTTCTTCTCCTTCTCCTTCTCCTTCTCCTTCTCCTTCTCCTTCTCCTTCTCCTTCTCCTTCTTCCTCTTCTTTTTTTTTTTTTTTTACAACAAACTTCTTTCCAAGTAAGATCGCACTGCTTCTTTGTCTCATGTTCTCCACTTCTTCACTGGGACTTTCTGATCTCACCTCCCAAAGAATCTACCTGTCTCCAGGTTTTGGGTTGTTGTTGTTTCATTTTTCCTTTCTTGAGGAAGAAATTCAAATGCACAAGTTACAGGTGAAAAGAAAATGAAGCTCAGACCTGAAGTCTGTTCTATATGTCCTATCTTGTTTCAGGCAGCCAGTAGTCTTTGCAAAGGCCATATATGATGATGGCTTTCTCTTCCTGTTGAATTAAATAGATAGATGATGGCTCATAGACACCTGTAGTTGACCCTTGCAGGAAGAGCTTATTTTAGAAAAGTGAGATACATATCTAAAGGTGGTGGTAGATCTGTGGCATTATGTAGAATATTTTTGCTAAATGTATAAGCAGTGTTTAAGATTTCATCAAGAAATATTTCAAGGGCCAGCCATATAACTCAGCAGATTAAAGCACCTGCAAGCAGGCACAGGGGCCAGCAGTTCAATCCCCGGCCCTGCTGTGCCGGCCCCACCCCCGGGGTGCACTGAGATGGCAGTTGAGACTGGGCGTGGTGGTGCACACCTGTAATCCCAGCTCTTGGGAGGCTGTAAACAGGTGGATCACTAAGTCCAGTCTAAGTCCCTGAACACTCTGTGGACCTTTCCCTAAAATACGAAAAAGGAAAAAGAAAGAAGAAGAAAGAAAGAAAGAAAGAAAGAAAGAAAGAAAGAAAGAAAGAAAGAAAGAAAGAAAGAATATATATATTTCACAGGGCAGGCCAGATAGCTCAGCCGCTTAAAGCGCCTGCTTAGGCAGAGCGCAGTGGCTGGGATTCCATTCCCAGAATGCTGTGCCGGCCCCACGCCGGGGTGCACTGAGATAGCTATTGAGACTGGGCGTGCTGGCACACACCTGTAATCCCAGTGCTTGGGAAAATGAAGACAGAAGAATCACTACAAGTCCAATCGATGTGAGACCCTATAGACCCTGTAGACCCTGCACTAAATAAAAAAAATAAAAAATAAAAAAAAAACCACAAAGAAATTCAATTTACTAACGATAGAAAATATATAGGAGGGGCTGGAGAGATGGCTCAGTGGTCTAAAGCACCTACTTGAAACAAGCTTGGCAAAGCACAGGGACCGCGGTTCGATCCCCAGCACCACATGCCAGCCAGACCCGCCCCCTGGTGGGCTGAGCTGGCCACACACACACACAATAAATAAATGTAA